>NW_024515987.1:222994-479499 GCF_017590135.1 Pyrgilauda ruficollis | reverse complement strand
AAAAAAAAACCAAACAAAAATGCCATTGTAAGAAAAAAAAAAAAAAAAAAAAAAAAAAAAAAAAAGCATCTAGGAAATTTTATAAGTTATAACAGGCATTTGAAAAAAATACAAATATTCTGTTAAAAGAAATGAAGATGCACACAACAGGTGGCACACAACTGCTCATGCTGTGCTAGAAGAAAAATGTCTGCTTCTACAGATGAAAATTCTGAAAAAAAGGAATCATACCAGAGAATGTCATTGATATTCCGCAGTAGGTGCAGTGCCACATCAATCTTTACATATGTCATTTAGTGTCATCTTGGGGAAAAAGATTACACAGGCATATAAACATTTAAAAGTACTTTCCTAAAGTTCCGTTGTAAGGGTGTTAAACCTAAGGATGTGTAAGGGCTAAGTAATACACATTCTGCTAAGCACCAACCACTACATCTTTTTCAACAAAAGTTACTATATTGTTACTTTATGTTTCTCTTATGTTTCTCTTTTTCCAGTAAGCGGGAACTTCATTGGTTTGCCATGGCTTCTCAGATATAATGGATAGTGGCTTAGCCAACTTCCTCAGCCAATGCTCTCAGGACCTGTGGACATATCTTTTCAGGTCTCAAGGAATTTGGAATCCTCAGGTGTCTTAAATGGTCTCAAACCAAGTCTTCTCCTGGGTAGTTAATCATTCCCCCAGGCCCTGCTTGCACCTTCTGAAACTTGGGCATTGTGGTTGGAACACTTGCTGGTTAAGAATGAGGCAAAACTAGTTGTTCAACCTTCCTCACGTATCCTTTATGAGAGAACCCACATTTTCCCTGGTATTTCTTTTTATCACTGATTTACTTTTGAAGCTTTTTTGTCACCCTTGATGTCCTTGGTTAGATTTATTTCTACCAGTGCTTTAACTTTCCTAAAAAGATTCCTGTCTGTTTAAACAATTTCTCAGTATTCCTTCCAGCTACCTTTCCCTGCTTCCACCCTCTTTAATCTATCTGTTTAAGTTTGTCCAGGAGCTCTTTGTTCATCCACGCCTGGTGTTCTCCCCCAGTTTCCTTTTTGTAGGGCTGCATAACTCTTGAGCCTGGTGCAGACAATCCCTAAACATCATCCAGTTCTTTTTGGCCTCTCTGCCCTGCAGTGCTCTATTCCATGGCACTCTACTGAGGAGATCCCAGAAGAGATCAAAGTCTGCTCTCTGCTCCAGGGCAAAAGAGCTTGTTGCACACCTTCCTTTTTGTACAAGGATCTCAAACTCCACCCTGACCACTGCAGCTCAGGTGCCCTTGAGTTTCACATTCCCCACCAGCTCCCTCTTGTTGGTGGGATCAAGGTCCAGCACAGCACCACCACCAGCTGGCTCCTCTGTCACTTGAAGGAGGCAGTTGTAATCAAGGCATTCCATGAACCTTCTGGATTCCTGTGCCATAATGTGTTTTTCCTCCAATAGATCTCAGGGTACTCAGGGTCCCCTTTGAGGGGATAGTATTTTCTTAACAGTAAAAGTTAACTGATGTTGGACCATTTCAAACTTCAAAAATGAGCAATGGACAAATGACTATATTACCTTTGAAATTCAAGGCAGTAGACTGAACTCCATGAGGACTGAATTTTTCTAAAACCCCAGTTTTAGAAAAAAAATCAATTTTTAAAATATGTTAAATAATTTAAAAATAATTTTATAATTATTTTAATAATTTTAAAATGTTAAAATATTAGAATTTTTTTTATTTATTTTTAAAGATTTTTTTCCCCTTTCATTGCTTATATTCAGTTAGTCTGGTTAACTGTAAAGAATGTCTTTGGGTAGTGTGACAGGTTGACCCAGCCAGCTACTAAGCACCACAGAGCTGCTCACTCATTTCCCTCTTCTGCGCAAACATGAGAGAATTGGTTGACTGACATAAAAACTGTTTAATGAGTGAAGAAAAGGTAAGAGGGGAGAAATGATGCAAAGGCAGTTTCTCACCATTTCTCACAAGCAAAATGATATCCAGGCAGTCTTTGAGCAAATGCTGCCTCCCAGACCAGCCTCTCTCCACTGGACTCAACGATCCTGGTGGGTCCCTTCCAACTCAGAATATTCTGTGATTGTGTGATGCTTGGCATGAAATACCTCTTTGATTCACCTGGGTATGTCTGAGTTATGTCCTTTAATAACCTTGTGCCCCACAGCCTTGTCCCAGGGAGTGAGGAACATCAGTGTGTAATCTACATTTTGGATCACAAATCCAAAACATAATGCTGTACTGTCTGCTGTGGAGCAAATTAACTACATCACAGCTGTGCATACATGAACTAGCATTGCAGAGGAAATAGGTTTCAATTATGGCCCTTTTTGTGAGGATAACCTCTGTTGAAAATGCAAGGTATTTTTTTAATCATGTATGGCTGTTTATAAAAATTCAAACCTTTCAGGTTTCTAGACAAACTATGGAATATGTTTTGAATTTCTGAAACAGTCACAAATACACTTTTCAAGGCTCTTTCTAAGGGTTTGTTCCTTACATCACTATTGCATTATTGATTTTTTAATTTGTATAGGCAACAAAGTCTGAGTCAGAAATCTTTAGTGATCTGTTTCCTATGTACAGCAGCAGCAAGAGCAAAGAGTGAAGCACAAATAAGGAATTCCTATGGAACAACGAGCATTTTGCTGCATATGTACTTTTGGCAAACAGCATAATAATTCTGTGCAGATTATCAGTGTGTACTGAAAAAAAAAAATCAGACTAATTTTATCAGTACTCAATATATGGAAGCAATGAAACAGAAAATCAAAATGACCCATAATGAATATCATTATCATCATTCCCTCACCTAAGGATGTCATTTCCTAATCATTAGAACAGTCAAAATAAAAATGAAGACCAGCAATGCCGCAAGTTGCAATGAGCAAGATGATAGTTCTGTTCCTGTGACAGAACAATCACAAGCACAGTGAAAGGCAGAAAGATGATGGCAGATATACAAACCACAAGTGAAAACCTCCCAGGAAAATGTCCTGTGTCTCAGAAAAACACTGAGACACTGAAGAAGATGGAAGAATGACCAAGACAAACATTTACCATCTAGTCAACTGTCTGAAAAATCAAAAGTAAGATGAGCAAACATGAATCTTATTGCCTTTAATGAGAATAATGAAAGATTTATGTTTATGTTTATGTTTATGAATAAAATTCCTGTGACATTGAAGACATGCACAATTATCAACTCACTTCATTTGTATAGTAAAGGTGTGAACTAGATTACAGTCATCACCCAGAACCTGAACAAGGGCATATCTGTAAATAATAATCCATGAGGTCGTTTGAATCTGACAGGTCACAAAAACAGTCTGCAAGATGAGTAAGATCTTATTATCAGGGACAAGATGTTAACTGAGATAGAAATCAGTGGTAAGGGATTTAATATCCCCAACAAAACAGAGCTCTTTTATAAAGGAACAGTAGTAGCAAAATAAAGTTTCCAGGCAAACTCTAATCTCTATTGAACTACATTATGTGAAGGTCAATGAGTAGGGAAGGAAGGAAATAGAAGTGTGGTCTATAGGGGCATAGAGATATAACTACAACAGCCTTGAAAAAAGCAACTGAAATTACAGTTAGCTATTTAGGTCACAGCAGAAGTGAAAAGCTTGACTTGAAGTATCAGTTATAACTCACAGTAAGGACCCTAATGGATGATGCACGGTAATTTAGAAAATGTACTGTTTGAATAAGCACTTTCATGCCCATTTTGTCAAAGAAACTAACTGATTAAGTCAAATTATGCATCCAAGAAAGTTTACCATGTGGCTCCTAGTTTATAACAAGCATCAGACATGTGAGTGCAGTATGTGAATGAAACACTATTTTCATCTTTTCAGTGAATTATCTCCATCACTTACAAATGCTTTACTGAAGCTCCTCTTCTAAGAGACTGTCATGAGTCACTACAGGTTTATCCTGATTCTCTTGGTTACAGCACATACAAACTACCATCTCACAGCCTACTTAAAAATATAATTGGACACAAATCAGCTAGTACTTAGCATTTATGCTTACTGTAGACCTTGTGCTTTACATTTTCCCTTGAAAGTTAAAAAGATAGACTTTATGGTGGCCGTCTCCACCAAAAAGATAGAGAAATAACTCCCTGAACCTGTGCATTCCATCCCCATAGCACTCTCATTTTATTTCAGGGCTTTTCTTTCAAGCATTTGCCCTCAGTTTCTATTTGCTCTCAGTTTCCTAAACTGTCCCTTAGCCTAAAGAGCAGCTTGACAGGGTATGTCAAATAGTCTTTCTCCACTGTCGCATAAAATTCAACACGAATATTTCCCAGCAGAAAAAGGTGTGGCTGCCATAATTATCTATATATATATATATATATATATATGGAACAAATCTTCAGGAATTAACTCTTTAAAACTTTATAAATGACCAGTACCACAGGAATCAGCGGAGGAGAGGAACTTTAGCTCTATATATACACCTAGCAATTATCAATCCAAAACTTTCCATTCTTGACACAAATGTCAATGCTGTGTAACATTTTCCTTCAACTTATGTGTTAAAACAGGATGATAACTACAAGAAAAGATAAAAGTTATCTGTATTTTCTCAATATATATCAGTATCTAGTTGATCAAATGTTTAATGTATTTGTTTAAATTATTTGTCAGTATAAACAGAATATCTCTGGAAGAACTACACATGACCACCAGAGGAGTGGAAAAGTAAGTGGACACTTCTGATAGTGTCATTCACTAAATATATTCATTGCTTCTGTGATGCTCATTTTGACTTTGTTATTGTTTTTGTACACCATCTCTGACCACATCCCAGGCATCCCAGCTAAAGAGAGTACGGAAAAACAGGCCACCAGATGTAATAGAAATATAATTAGCAAAAATAGCGTTAACCTTTCAGTTAATTTGGTTAAGTTGCCGGCCAAAAGTTTCAAGCAAAAATTCAAATTGTAGAAAAGTTGCATCAATTTTGTACTTCGTAAGTTTTCTCTGTAAGTCCCTCACTGTTCTCTCAACACTTCATACATAATATATGGAATTTTCTACGTGGAGAAAATTTCTCCTAAACAAACATCAAATATTTAATGCTAATGTTGTGCATGACAAGGCAATAATCCCAAAATATAAACTGTTAGTTTCTGATAGCTCTTTCCATCATGATATTTACAAAATAATTATTTTTTCTCATGCCCCAGAAACCTTTTTATTATAAATGACTAATATCAAGGTGGGTGATTTTTAGAGAATTTGCATGTTTTGAAAATATTAAAAAGCCATTACTAGGTATTGTGACTTTCTAAAACTAAAAAATTATTATATAATTTGCTTAGGCACCTTACAAATATTATTGTCCTAAGTAGGTAACATTTCCAGATTAAATCTCAACTCACAAACAATGCCACATCTTTCTTTTTCTTTTCTTCTTAACATCATTTTCACATTGTTTTCATTGAATAAAACCTCTTTTAATTATCAAAGAGCTCACCATTAATAAGGGTACATCTTCCATGAAATATGAGGTATTTTGTGATGTACTATAGTCATTTTCTTCAATGTATAGCAGTTTCTGCTCCACACACTGTGACATAAAAAGAAATAAGTCAGAAAACATGAAGTATTCTCTGTCCCCTCCTTTTAGTTTCCTTGTCACAATTGTTAAATTATCTTTTGCTAGAGCACTTGTGAAATCAACCCTTAGTGCCATTACACAAGGCACTTCGGGATCTTTTGCATCTAGGGTTCTATATCAGCCTCTATTTTCAAGTGTGAATTATTAACAGGTCCCTAATATGGATTTTTAAAACTCCATTATATAGAAAGTCCTGTGTCAATTTAGAGATATAAAAGCACAAACTAGGTTACAAAGGAAATAAAAAAAAAAAAGTCTTTGCAAAGAAGCCCTCCAAAAAACTCCTTTCACTATAGGCACTGATCTCCCAAGTGCCTTAGACTGAAACATTATTGTAAGCTGCTATTCTTCCACTGTATATCACAGAGTACCAAACACATGACAATATGATTGATTACCTTTCCCACTCAGATACTGCATAAATTAATAGTATAAGGAGAATTTAAAATATCATGACAAAATGTAACTTTCACAGTCAAAGACATGAATAATAGAAATGGTGCTGGCTCCACCTTTTCCAATGACGATGTGAGTATGTAGTCTTGGTCACAAGAGAGTAAATTGTAGCAATGCAAAATAGCCATAAATTTAGTTACTTCAAACTCTTTTTTTTTAAAACCAGAAGTCACTTTGTGCCCTAATGAAAAGGTACACTGGTGACTTTCAGGTAGGAAGGTTTAAAGGCACCAGAAATGGGCTGTGGAGGGGCACCCTTGTGAAGAGCAGTCCATTTTCAGAACAGGAAAGCACATTTTCATTACAGGAAAGGGGGAAGACAGACATCCCACCCCATCCAGCCACTCACTCCCCTACCAATAAGACTGGGGAGAGAATCATGAGGATAGAAATGAGAAAACTCGTGGAATGGGATAAAGACAGGTAAAACAAACATGACAGCTTAAATATCATTCAGTAATGATTTATTTGGGAGAAGATACTAAAGCTTTCCAGACTACTGCCTTTGCCTTTGAAAATGTTTCTTTCTTACTGAGTTATGATGTAATTTCATTATCTTAAACCTGTAAAGAATTTATTTTGAAACATTAGACTCCAGCATGCCATGTTCATAAAAATCTCACCAAGAAACTATTTAATAAGTATGACTTGCAGCTATAAAAATTCTAAATATGCACTCTCTACTTTTATATTCTATGAGAACTGGAACAAAGACAAAACCTGTCACAAAACTATATTAAAACCCCTTACTTTTTAATATTCTTTCTAAGGTGAATAAACTTTTTAAAAGGACCTGGAGTGACAGAACAAGAGGGAATGGCTTCAAACTGACAGAGAGTAGGTTTAGATTAGCTATTAGGAAGAAATCTTTACTGTGGGAATGGTGAGGTCCTGGCACAGGTTGCCTCTCGGGATTTCCTCTCTGGTCAAGATGATCCCGAGGTGTGTTAAAAGTCTTTTTTCCCCCAACCCTGCTGTCCGTGAAGAAATCAGAAGTCTTTGGCTGTCGTTCTCAAGGTTGTTTATTATTTCTTATCTAAAACATTTTCTGTCTGGCCTGCCAAGGTCTGTTCTGCAGGCCAGTCTGAGGCACACTGCCCTCCCACAGGGCTGGTGTTGTCTTTTATACTACAAACTACATACTTGAGAGTAGGTTTAGATTAGCTATTAGGAAGAAATCTTTACTGTGGGAATGGTGAGGTCCTGGCACAGGTTGCCTCTCGGGATTTCCTCTCTGGTCAAGATGATCCCGAGGTGTGTTAAAAGTCTTTTTTCCCCCAACCCTGCTGTCCGTGAAGAAATCAGAAGTCTTTGGCTGTCGTTCTCAAGGTTGTTTATTATTTCTTATCTAAAACATTTTCTGTCTGGCCTGCCAAGGTCTGTTCTGCAGGCCAGTCTGAGGCACACTGCCCTCCCACAGGGCTGGTGTTGTCTTTTATACTACAAACTACATACTTTATATTTACAGTTATTTTCCAATACCTATCATCTGTGTTAGACAGTGACTTTCTATTCTAAACCAATCACAAAATGCGAGCATCACCAAGAAGATGGAGGCTAGGAAGAGAAGGAAGGACAGGACAATGCCCAAATCCCTCCATCTTGTCCCCCTAGACCCCCACAGTAAAATTCCTTAAAATTCCACCTTTCACCCTGTGACAACTACTATTACGCTACTTAGACTTTTGTGACTTGTAATTCCTCATATAAAGTTGGTAATTTGCTCCATGGGTTAAGATCGAATTCCCAGGTGTCTTTGGCTTCCTGCCAGAGTCTCCAAGCCCCTGCCAAGATCTTGAGCCATCCAGGGCATCCAGAGAGATGTCCTGAGTTCTGACAGTTGCCCAGAGCAATTTTGGGTGTCTTGTCCCTGGAGATGTTCAAGGCCAGGTTGGATGGGGCTTGGAGCAACCTGGTCTAGCGGAAGGTGTTCCTGACCATGGCAGGAGGTTGAACCATAATGGTTTTATGGTTGCTTCAAACCCAAACTCTTCCATGACTCTTGGTGCCAGGTAAACCTGCATTCAAGCTTTTCAGACCTAAAGATATTTGTTTTGGTTAGAGACATCAGGCTATGTTTTGCTTCAAGGATGCATCATATCACCCAAAACACTATGACACAACGTGCCAAAATTTAAATATTTTTTATCTCACTTACATTTTCTTTAAACCCACAAGCACAAGACAAAAAATACAGTATCATTACTTTAAAATTAAGTGGCTTTCATGAAAAAAAAAAAAAGGATACTGAAATCCCTGAGGCTTTCATGTGTATAAATGCCTTTTCTTCTTTGAAGATGTGATTTGATGCAGTGTCTTTGTGAGTGCCTTGAGAACATAGAGTCGGGCAGTTGCTCAGAAACTTTGTAGCAGCCATCATT
Organism: Pyrgilauda ruficollis; assembly: GCF_017590135.1. NCBI lineage: Eukaryota > Metazoa > Chordata > Aves > Passeriformes > Passeridae > Pyrgilauda > Pyrgilauda ruficollis. The sequence goes on along the minus strand of NW_024515987.1, from coordinate 471,032 downwards.
TTCCCACTAGTGCTAGTTTTGTCTACTGTATTGCTAAGTCAGGGCTCTAAAGAGCAAAAGAAAAATTCTTGGCACATTCAAAATCAGTTCTATGCAAAAATGCATGCTACAAAACATCAGTTTGCTCTCTGCTGATGATGCATGAGATGAGAAATCCTACATTCCAGTCTGACCATATTTCACAGTTTTAGTTGCATTCAATTCTTGAAAGTTCCTTTTGTTAAAATGGATTTTTTAACGCAGATATAATTCTGATATAATAACAACAGCAAACATATTTTTCTTATTCCACTGTATTTAACATTTCCTACTGTCCTGTCCAGATCTAAAAGGGTAGTCAGGGAGGATTCTTTTTGCTAGATTAAAATAAAGCAGAAATGCACCAATATTATACCTGAGAACTGTTTATTGATAAGGAAAGACAAGTGTTCCTACCGAAGGGGGAGATAAAAGAGAGCAAAGAGAGGAAAAGAGAGAGGCAGAAAGACCAGGAAGCCGGGACCGATTGTTCCTGCTGTACCCCTGTTAGCAGCAGCTCGGAGCTGCAGCGAGCGCCGGGGCCGCGCCGGGGCCGCGCCGGGGCCGAGCAGCAGCGGCTGCGCTCCCGCCCGGGGCCACGGAACGGGGCTGCGGCTGCAGGCGCACTCCTGGAGCAGCTGCAGGCTGGCAGGGCCGGGGCATGGTGGCTCCAGCCGCTCTGTCAGGGGAACAGTGGAGTTGCCGTGGTTCAAGCTGCCTCGGGGAAGCTGTGAGGCAGGGCAGACAGCGGGACCGCAGGGAGGAAAAGGAAGGAGGGAGAAGAGGGGGGCCAAGCTGACCCTCAGGGCTAGCCCCTGGACCCTCCAAGAAACCCAAAGGAAAAAGGCTGGGGGTTGTGGCGCAGTTAGTTGCTTTTATCTGCTAAGGCTCTTGCCATAGCCCAATTTCCCGGGCATTTTTTCCCGGGCATCTGGAGATCTGCCTCACCAGCGGGGAGAGGGGTCGCTTGCAGCCCAATCGTGGAGGCTTTCTCTCCCCTGATCGGCTGCTAGGCAAAGTCTCCCCAGGGACAAGGCTCCCAGCACATGTACAGCCCCTATAACAATTTTCCACCTCCTATATGACATATGTCGAGGCATAAACAAAAATCCGATTGGTTCCTCTCAACCTACTTTTGAAAAAAGTACTGCAGTGTTGCGGTGCGTTTAGAGGTGGGGGCACCCCGGAGATATCCCCGGAGGGCCCCCTAAGCTGTGAGTTGGCTGGCAGCAGCAGGCAGGCAAGGAGACTCCACACGGCTTCTGAGGGTGCTGATTAGATGAAGGTTTATTTGGGATCCCAACCCCGGGAACAGCATGGTTACTGGGGGGAAGGGGGGAAGGGGGAGGGAGCCGAGGGGAGGGAAGGGGCAAGAGGGGGGAAGAGGCTGAGAGAGCGGAAGGGCTAAGACTCGACTCATCTCCTAGCACAGCTTAAGAGGGGAATTGAAGTGGGCGCGGAATCACACTGGGCCAATGGGATTACAGGTACAGGATAGTTCAGGGCAGGACCACAGGCTTAGAATATACCATACATTTTGGAGGGGTGAGACAGAGCATACCATTTAAATAAAATGGAATACAACACTGCAGCAAATATTTAAGAACATTTTTTCTTTCTAGACACTCTAGGAAAGCTGATTAATTATTTCCGTTGCTATTGTAAATCAGTATCACTCCTTGGACCTCTTATGGAGCTATGAAGGATATACACTGGAAGCGCTGTCTTAAACTTGCAGGCATGTAGTTAATAAAGTAACACAGCTGAAAAATGTTACTTTATTCTAAGCTGTCTGCTCAAATTTGCACCAGTTTCAGCCAAAGTGTATTTGAAACCACAGATCAGGTAAAACATAGTCAAAATTTATATAACCAAGATAATATAAAGACGCACAAAAGGTTTCTTAATGTAGTTTTAGCTTTAGCATTAGTTTAACTAAATAAGACTTGGATTTTTGTTCCTTCTTTCCATCCTGCTTTTCCTTTTGTACAGTCTCCTATATTCTCCTATATATCACTAACCCAGTTGGGCACCTTGATCTCTTAAATACATTTATCCTCCTTGTAGCTATCACTTCCCTTAACAATATCACCTTTTCCCTCTATTTTACATGTGAAAGTTGAATTTCTTTCTGAAGAAAGGTAACTAAACCTACTCTGAAAAAGCATCTTCTCAATGCACATTGCATCCCATCTTATAAGGAATACAATGCTTTTAGCTCCACCACCTGCAACATTTCTCTGAAAGGATGAATTGCACACCAGCCAATAGCTCATCTAAGGCATGAGACACAAAAAGTATCCAGATAATGGAGCTCAGACAGAGAAACAACTCCAATGGCAATTTTCACCCCTTACGCTGACAGAAACTGTGACTTTTTTTTCCAAGTCCAGTCCCGAGTCTCTGCATAGATAATGCCCAGATAAAGGACTTCTCCCAGCAAAGCCCCAGCAATTGCTCGAGACCCTGACCCTCTCCCTCCTTGATCTCTTGACTTATGCACTTCTCCAATAGATGGTGGAAGAGATGGGAGGTGACAGGAAGAGTGAGACACAGTGTGGAGTACAGCATAAGTATTTTTCTTGTGTTAAGGACTTTATCAAAACTGCTGTTTGCCTATCTGAATTATCAGGATAAAGGCATGACTAGAATATCAGTGTTAAAGGGCAGCACTGTTTGATGAAGGACAAAAAGTGAAGAAGAGAGTTTTATTAAAATCAAAGTTACATAAACATTTGTGGTTCAAAATTTTTTGGGGGACTATTTGAAAACTGACTGGCTGCTACCCTGCTGTGATTCATGATAAAAATCAAGAAGATTTGGCCATAGTCAGAATCCTTTAAAGCAGACAATTTGGGTGCTAAGGAAATTTTTTAACTGCAAGATTTCAACAAGAAGGCAATACAGAACCCAAACACTTCTTGTATTTTAATGATAACATTTTTAATATAAAATTAGATTAAATAACAGTAAAAGTGTTTCAAGGCCTAAGTGTCTCTAGTGAGAAAGAGAATGGGGAATGCAATGAGTGAGAATGAGTATGAAATAACAAAACTTACAACCTTTAATAAGGGGAGAGAAGTATAAGAAAATAAAAAACAATGTGTTTCAAGGAAGGACAGTGCATTAAATGATAAAATTATTAGAAAATGACCTGTGGGAAATAAATTCTATATTTCATTGTAATACACAAGAACAAGCTCAGTTCCTGTAGATGCAGCTCAATTGCTCCAATGAGAGGCTGCATTGACCTCCCAGGAAAAGCCAGTCAAGTCATCAGTGCTCAGTGATCCAGATCTACTTCTCAGAAACAACTAATCAAATCATCCAATGTATTAAATGAAAATATTAATGAGGAACATTAAAATAAATGCATAAACATGAAAGGTCTGAGGACAAGTAGTACTTCTTTGGAGTTGAAGAGATAAGAGATTATTTTCAGTGATGTCTTCAAGTTCTACTTGCCATTTTTTAAAATTAGGTTCTGGAAGAGTTTCGTGGTTTGACACTGCCCCAAAGTTAGGGACCCATAAGAGTCACTTGCTCAGCCTCCCCTGCTACAGCTGGGGAGCAGAGAAGGAAAAAAATTGAACAGAGAGTTCAGGAGTGAGATAAGGACCGAGAGAAAACACTTCAAGGGCAAAACAGGCTCAACTTAAAGTTGCAGTGTGAATTTACTACTAACAAAACCGGAAGAGCATAATGAGAAGTAAAAGAAGCCCTCAAAACATCTTTCTCCCCCCCAGCCCCTCTCTCCTTCCCACCAAGAGTGCAGGGAGAGCATGGGGGTTTTTGGGTCAGTTCATCACAGACATTTTCTTTCGTTGCTCTGGGAGAGGAGTCAATCCCCTGGGAGACCATGGGGTCTTTCCCATGGGAGCTAGTTCTCTGTGAACTTCCCCGGCGTGGGTCAACTCTCAGCATGAATTCCTCCCATGGGCAGACAGTCCTCCCAAAACTGCTGCGATGTGGGTCTCTCTTTCCATGGGGTGCAGTCCTCCAAGGACAGGCTGCTCCAGCCTGGGAGCAGGGGACTTCTCTCTTCTCTGGGTCTTCCTCTGCATCACAGCCTCCTCCAGGCATCCACCTGCTCCAGCATGGGCACCTCCCCCACGGGCTGTGGGTGGATCTCTGCATCCCCCGTGGATCCCCATGGCCTGCAGGGGCACAGCTTCTTCACCATGGTCCTCACCACATCCTGCAGAGAAATGCACCTGGAGCACCTCCTCCCCCTCCTTCTCCACTGACCTTGGTGTCTCCATGTTTTTTCCCTGTTTCCCTCACATGTTCTCACCTCCGCCTCTTCTCTGACTAGATGTAAAACTGCGTGATTCTGTTTTGGTTTTCTTCTTAAATATGTCGTCACAGAGGCATTAGCAGCTTCTCTCATGGGCCAAGTTTTGGCCAGTAGCATGTCCATTTCTAGAGCCATCAGGGGTTGGCTCTGCTGGACATGGTGGAAGATTCCAGCACCTTCTCACAGGAGCCATCTTTGTGGCCCACCTGCTACCAAAAATCAGGCCATGCAAAACCAATACAAATCAATCTTGAAGTAAATGTTCTGTTTAAAAAAAAATTAAAATTAACATGTCTTCATAATGTCCTCCTCAAGTTAGAGACAATATTGTGGTAGATATCTGGCTTCTATATAGAAAGATTATATGCTAAAATTTTATTAATAAATGCAATATCCATTTCTTACAGTTCTTTCATGTTAATTGAAAAAAATCATGTTTGGCTTCTTAATGATCCTTTATTTGCATTTATCTTTTAATGATTTACCATCTATAGAGCTTTGCTGAAAATTCATTTCTTCTAAATCCATTGGAGGCAAAACCTCTGCTACCCCTAATGCTTAGAAGCAATTACACAAACGTGGAGCCTCATGGCTGCTAAGGAACACATGAGAACTACTTAAAAGCATGATAAAGTATGCCATCACTTCCCAACAATCCATATATTGTTGCATAGCCAATCAAGAGGCAAAGGTTCTAACCACTCTTACAATGATGCAAATGGCAGAAATACTGACTGACAATGCATAAAAAAATTAGTCTTTCCAATTTTAAAATGAACCTCCCAAGCTAACTCATGTTGTTTAGAGAATTAGGCTCCAGTGGAGGTGCCTGACTGGGAAGCTCTGATAAGTTGCTGTCAGTTATTGCAGACAAGAAATGTTGTTACGGTGGACTTTTTATTAGGTTTCCTTCAATAGTCTGCCAAAATGAGAACACATAGAGAGGCAATTAGTCCTTCCCCTTCCCTTCCCTTCCCTTCCCTTGTCCTTCCCCTTCCCTTCCCTTCCCTTCCCTTCCCTTCCCTTCCCTTCCCTTCCCGTTCTGTGGTTGGTTATGAAGCAGCAATCAGCAAGTGAGCAGGTAGACACTTAGCTAATAAAAAAAAATATGGGTAAAGGTCAGACAAATTCAAGAGTTTAGAGGTAAGCAGATCCAGCTGAGAAAAAACTGAGAGAATGAGCTCTAAAGAAAATATAAGAAGGTTCCACACTGAAATCTACATCAGTAAAAACTACATTCCAATTCCATGACTTGTTTCCATGACAAGGCTTATAATGAGAAAAGCAAAGTGTTAAACATGAATCAATTTTCATGGTTAGGAAGAAACAAACTTATTTATTCCCGTAGCTTTCATGCTGGTTTCTTGGATGGCACACAGCCACTCAGGAATTTCAACTTAACTCCATGGTCCAGCTTGTGTGAAGCTAAATACAAACATTTGCAAGATCCAGGGACAAAAATAATTTGCAAAATTACTGGGGGAAAAACCCACAAATGTACATATGGGAATTAGTTTCATTAGTAAGGAGTTAATATGGGGTTTTTGAAAAGGGATTGTTTTTGAAGGGAAGGTTTTTTTCCAGGTTTTTATGGTAGTTTCCCAATTCTAATATGACTTTAAAAACTGACAGTGGAATATGTCTACTGTGGATTCTGTTTATTATTTCAAAATATTGTCATTATTTAAAATATGTTTCATATTAACGAATTTTCAAATCAAAGCAGTAACGAAGTACAAGTTCCAGAACTAGCTTGAGGTTTTTTTTTGTTTACCTGTGTGGGATGATGGATAGCCTTATTTCTTTTGACTTTGTTGTTCACTGTGTCTTTGAATAAATGCTGAAGACTATAATAAATTCACATAGTATTTGCAGAACCTCTGTCTGAGACTGAAGGTCATTTGATAGGAGACTACCAACCATTTCCAGAAAAGAACTCTTTATCTCAGCTGTCTGCATGCCAATTAAACTGTAATTTATCAATTAGTTTACGTGGAATATGGATCCCTGCTAAACAAATATCTACTTTCTGATATATGGCTTTATAAAAAGATTCAGTTCACATTGCAGAAATATTTTTCATATTTGACATTATGCCTTTCTTTGCTTTGCCATTGCATTAACTTCTTAGTCTTATCAGTGAACATTAAAACTTTTGCATCTATTAATATCAAATAAAACCATTTGTCCTCCATTGTGAAGGAAATAATGCAGGATGACCTTGAATTCATGTACTGACTACCTTCTTACTACTCAGCCAGAAGTCTGGATTATTTATATATATACAGAAATGTACTTGTTTGTGAAATGCTGATATGATATCTGATGCTACACTGCACTGTAGAAGCTTTTACCTTGCCCTAATTTTAAGATATAAACCTTTATTAAAAAGATTGAAATGCTAAAGAAATACAACTCAGATCTAAGAATAAAAGAACAATAATCTCTTAAAACATTAAGCAATTATAAAATAAAACTTTATTGCAATATACAAAAGAATCCAGACAAACCCCAACATGCTGAGGCAAACAGGATGTTCACCAACCACATCACTTACCCCTTAATAAGAAAATCTAAAAAAGATTTCTAGAGGTATGGCATCTTCAGTGCTCACACATTCATCAATCTCAACACAAAACATTTCTTACGGGGCATGCATTAACCTTTTTTATTGGAAGTTCCTAATTGCATGGTATTCCAGATGTGAAATAAAGTAGATTTTCCTAATTTTAGATAGTGCATCTGGTCATAGCAAGGCATGCATGTGGGGTGTGATGTGAGATAGCAGAGAGGATTTTAATCGCTTTGGACATAACTGTAATCATGATCTTGGAGATCTCAATACTATATACAATCTTGGCATGAGGTTCTGGAAGGTGAGGGATGCCACTCTATACATTATGACTCTTTCTGTGCATATTTTAAAACGTCACAAAGACACCTGTTGTTGCAGCCAGAATAGATGCTAATAAAGTCCAGGGTAAGGAAGTAAAAAGGGCCTTTGCATAGCACCCACAGATGTTTAATTCAGCCACGTGGTGAGATGTTCAGTGTCCCAGGCACACCCATGGGAGACACCAGGTTTCTCCCTTCCCCCAGGTCAGGCTCAGCTGTTGCATGCGGGTGGTACTAAGATCACGGCCAACGGGGGCTAGGGAGGGAGTGGCTCAGGGGCATAGGGACAAGGGGAGGAGCCAGTGGAGCCAACAGCCCCTGAGGGAAACCTCTTGTGTCTCCCCAGCCCAGGGAATGCTCCTCAGGGTCCCCACAACCTGTACCTGATTTATAGTGCTGTTGAAAGTCAAATTTCTACACTGCTCTTGGATTGGTTCCTTTTAGAATTAGACATGGCCTGTATACCTGTAGGACACACTAAACTGCATTTACTACAAACAAAAAACTGCTGAAAGTTTTTGACCCATTTCCATTCAGTATTTGTTATAGATGGATAATGAGATGATTGGCTCTCACAATTAAAAGATAACTATTGTGTGAATGTTAAGAAAAGCGTTAGTGATGTATGGTTATGTTATTGTAGTTTAAATGTTCCTCTGTTCTCCCCATGGTTCCCTTTTCCCCTCTGTATTGTTGCCATCAGACAGCCAGGGTTGTCCGACTCTCTGATGGCAACAGGACAGGTAGAGAGAGGGCGTGCACATGTGTCCCTTACCTGGGGCAGTGGGGAATGGAAAAGCTTGTTACTTAGGGGGTGAGACATGGCAACACCTGATCTCCAATCAAGTTACGAGAAAGCAGACTCCACCGATAAATTACAAAGAAGAGCTGACTGACAGACTTTGGGAGGGGCCAGGGCTGGCTGATGCAACCCCCAGGGGTATAAAAGACTGAGCAACCATCCTGAAGATGAACTGGCCATGTGGTATCCACGAGGGCAGTTCCCCGTGCTGCAGCTTTTTCCTTATGTAGTCCTTTGTTTGATTATTTTTACTTTAGCAGAGGACTGGAATTTTCTAGTCTCAGCTTCTTCAGTTTCTTTCATCACTCCAGTGTAATATCAGATATTGTTACACTATTTTTAGAAATTGTCACATATTATAAAGCTCTTTCCTTTTCTATGGCTTTCTTTCACTGAGATTTTTTTCACTTGTCAAAAAGAACAATAAAAAAATAAATTTCAATCTATTAAGTTTTCCCCTAATTTTAATTAATTCAATTAGGGAAAATTAACTAAGTGTATAAGAATTGGCCTATTTTTTAAAAAAAATCAACAAAAAATAATTTAATGACTTAAATATATGTCTGCAGTAGTAATTAGTTATCAACTGATATTCTTTGGAAGTTATAAATAGGAATACAAAATTTTGGGAAATAAGTAACTGCTGATTGATTGCAGTTTAAAATTATTACTTTCACACATGCAGCAATTTTTTTTCCAGTTGTAGTTGGAAAAAATTACATGTATGTAGACTTGTTCGCTGTATGGTGGGCAAATTTATACAAGAGATTAGATTAATAGGTCTTTATATTTAGACTTACTGAATCTTATTATGGTACCTTATAAAAGGTGCTTCCTAGGCAATTTCCAGGGATCATTTTGTGGCAACCACAAGCTGATAAGTGATTCCCTGTACAGCTTGATATTCTGATGTCAATTTGCTTCAGTTGCAATTGTGAGCAACATATATCTGAGAGCTTAGGCTCATGAAAGGTCTCAGCCTAATTTCTGCAAAACAGATTTCTCCCAGCATCACAGTGAGGTCAGCAGAGAATATATTCACAGACTCCTGAAATGAATTTTAAAGATAGTGTATGAGCAGGAAGCCTCTATTACATGAATCTTGTTATTGCAGCTTGAGTCAAGGAAAAATCCACTACAGAGTTTCTGTAGCACCCTCACCAAGGAGAATATTTTGGCATATATTTATTGAATTCAGCAATAGATATTTTATTTAGGATTTTAACAGTGCATTACTAAGTTTCGTTTTTGGACACTGACTAATGGTTCTGATTTAATACATTGTGTCATATCTAATGCTTCATTTTGCTTTGACCTCACTGTCTTGCCACAAGGGGCAGTTTATAAATATTCTATGGCACTCTATAACAAAATAGATCTGCATAATTTCTGAGACACCGAGCTACCTAGGATAATTTGAGACATTTATTAAAGAAAAGCTTCTCCATTTATAGATGTTTTATAATTCATTTTTCGTCTTTTGACAGAGGATTTCCTTATTTGAAACCCAATATGTTCCATAGTGAAGGTTCCATTCAACACTGAAAAATAGCCCTATGGCAAAGATGGGTCCCTAAGGTCAGATCTCTTCAATAGATGTAGATCATTGTTTCTCATGAAAGAGAATAATTTCTAGAATTCTATTTGATTTTAGAATAAAAAAAAACCCAACAAATTTCTGTGCTGTGTGTTTCAGTTTGCAGCCTTCACATGAACCAATGCTTTACATGTATAAAAAGATGCAAACATTTTAAATTTTAAAAAAAGTATTATCTGCAAAAACTCCAGGGAATATCTTTGGCTTTCTTTTCAAAGGACATTGAGCTGTTTTCATAGCTTCTGAGTGTAATTGAGGCATTCCTACATTCAGGTTCTGGTGAACCCAATTTTACACCTTAATTTTAGAACATCTGTAGGTAATATATAGGCAGCTACCAGAATCAGCAGCACAGTTTGTTTGCTTGTGCTCACCTGTGACACGAATGGTTGTAATTCCTGCTTCAGAATCTTCAGAGATGTGGAGTAGGGAGCGGTAAAGGAAGTAAGAGCAAGAAAATGCATTCATAGATTTCTGAGAGTTGTTGAGCCTATTAAAGTGTTATTAAAACTTAATGAACATCACCATCACCTACAACATACTTCTGCTTTGTTTTGTAAAACCCTCCAATTTTTTACAAGAGTGAGAGGGTTTTACTTCTGACATAGATTTCTCATAAGGCTCATTAGGCTCATAAGGTTCATAATATTGGAAATTCCAATATTGTAAAAGGGATTAAAAATTACAACAAAAAGACACAGTTCTGGCTCAAATGGATGTTGTACATTGAGATCCAATAAGCTTGATGCAGAGTTGTTGCATTTATGGCTTTGTGCATTTCTTTTTCTTATTATAAACCCAGTGAAAAGTATATCAGTGGTGCTTAGTAGTTCTTTTATTTCCAAGATAAAGGCTAGGACTTTACTACCATAATTAGATAACTACACTTATTTTATTAAAAATTTATTTAAAAAGAAACAACCCCTAAAAACAAATCAGGAAGAAAATGTTATATAATAATTACTAGACCTTAGAAAGTGAACTGTTGGTCTGTAACATGCATAGCACATTCTAACAACAAACAACATGAGTAAATATTTTCACATTCCCATATTCACCAAAGCAAAATCATTAACTTTATCTTCCTTGAGTTCAATTGCAAAAAATTAAAGAAAATGAGAGTGTTAGACTGGTCTAACTCCAAACTTTCTGCTGTTTTAGGCAACTGGCAAAAAGCAGGAAAAAGGAAAATTTGTGCTTATTTTCCCTGTTACCTGTATTTCCTTCTATTTGCTAGGTAGAGCTTGGTAAAATCTGAAGGTCTAGGTTAAATTAATATTGATTTTTCTAAGCAAGGGACAGAGAGCTTTCATAGGCAGGAAAGCATCAGCATTTTACTTCTAACTCAATAAACTGGAGACCAAGTTCAAAGAGGGTGAGAAATTGAACATTTAATTTATTGTGTATAATGAATAAGAAAGATTGGTGAGACTACTTGCTAAAAACAACTGCATGTGACATTGAAATAACAGTCAAAAAATTAAGTCATTTTTATTTGCAAATTTTCATTGATGATTTCTGACCCCTCCTAAGATTAATTTTTCCTCCATTTAAAGTAGGAAAAATTCTTTTAAAGGAAAAATATGGATAAGTGCTCCCTGAGCACCACTATCACCCCACTAAGACAACAATGACCAAGGCCAAGCACCAGTGTGGGACCAGTGAAGGCAAAGTCACAATGTTCTGTGCCAGAAAAATTGATTGTCATTGGAGTTCAGTACAAAAGTGAGTGCCAATACCTTGTAGGAGGAGGTCACTGTGGTTGCTTCAACACAGGTGGTCACCCATAAGTTTTAACATGCCACAAGGCTGCAATCAAATTCTGTGTGCTTCCAGACTTTCAGAACTCCTATCCCAACAGTGCAGGATCTTGCTCTAGCATGGGAAGAACTACTTTCATGTCATGTGCAAAAGCACCTGTGAGAAGAAAAAAATAAAGAGATTACTTTGTGCAAGCAGTGCAATGTGTTTCAAAGCACAGTCAATCATCTATTATCAACGAAATCTTTAAATTAAAAATATTAATGCTGAAATCCAAAGAGAGTAGCTCAGCAGATGCTGGGTTTCCGAGTGTTCATAACATGGTAATAAACATGTATTCTAAAACAATATGTGTTTTCTCTTAATAGACTTTTTTAAAATTTCCAATATGCCACTCCATTAATTTAGAGATACATAGAAAAGAATAAAGCTTGCAGGTAAAGAAATACATCTTCTGAAGGAACTTATACTAGTCATTTTCTCCACAACATCAAATCATTGTACTGGAAAATCTCTTTCAAGTTAGGTGACCATTTTATATCATCTGCAGTACCCAAGTTCCAGCAATATATAAAAATTACATGAAAATCAGTTTGATCAAATGTGGATCTTGATCCTTCTGGCAAATGACAAGAATGGAAACAAAAATGTTTTACATGAGTATTAATTCCAAAGACAACAAATTTTCTGTTGTTCTGTTGTTTCTGTTTCCAAAGACAACACTTTGCTTTGCATAGAATTCATGTTAAAAATACTCAGTTTTCGAACCTAACATCTACTTGCTTCAGTATTCAGTTGAGGGTTTGTTTCTTCAGATGATCTGGCCCCTCTAAATCAGAACATAAACTCTTTCTGAAATTTGGGATGCTTAACTGCTGCAGTAAAATGCTGATCTAGGTAGCTCTTTCTACTCTACAGAGATTAAGATTTAAAATTTAAGATTAAAAAGATTTTAAGATTTAACATGGTTTTCCATATTATACTTAAGAAAAAAATCCAAAATATTTTGAAGACAATGTTACAATAATATCAGAAAATATGAAAGTACTTCAGAATGAAGTTTATTCAGGACAAATGTGATTTTATGACTGTGATTTTTTTTATTCCAGAAAAACAAGTGTAAACAGTCAGTACTCTTAATTTTCCACTGTTTCTCTTCTGTGAGAAGGTAAGCATAAATCAAATCCCATTTTATCACTTATGAGTCTGTCTCTATTTTGTTTAACATAACCTTCTGGCATCCCTTTTTGACTAGGTTTTTGTTTGTGTAAGTATTTACTTAATGTGACCTATTACACATTTTGACATTCTGCATGCACCCCTTTTGGGTGGCACAAGTGTTAACTAGCAATTCTTTCATGCTGAATTTTTGGCATGCTGGTATGAACAGGTGGGACTGATGTGAAGTTTGGAGGTTAAAAGGATATTCTTTCCAACAGGAAAAAGCCTCCTGTGGAGTTGAAGGCTGCCAAGTAACTGAAGTGGCATTTGTTGCCTAGTTAGCTGTCATACCACCTTGTGACTAGGAATAATGCCATCTAAGCAGATAGTTATAATGCAAATTGATAGCCAATGTTTGTGTATTTACATCTACTGGTTGAAGAAGTAGAAGATTTCATATTTTAGCCAGGAGGATCCATCCATGCAATGCTTTCATGCATAAGGATTAAGAGGATGATGTTTCCCCTGTGCTTAATCTCACAGCTACTCTGAACTACTCTGAATTAATCTCTTTTCTACCATGTCCTTCTTCACAGCCAGTGTTTCTCAATGCATTCTGGTTAAACACCACATATCAATAAAATGTGTCTACTATATTCAGAAAAAAACTCGCCTTCCCTGGAGTAATTATTTGAATAATGGATGTAAGAGAGATTATGAAAGTGAAATAAAATAATCACTGTCCTGAGTTTGCTCACAAGGAGCTTAGAGCCATGGGAGCAAGGCTAAATTGCTATTCTATATGACTCAATCTCTATGAAGCATGGCTTTGGAGAAAGAAACAAGGAATATACCCCTGGAAGTGTTTAATTTTGTTCTATGTCTTCTTTAGGGGAAGTTTCCAGTACCAGCAAGCCATCTTTTCGATCATGGGGGGAACAGTGCGGGCTCTGTCCTTCCGCCACCGCCTCCTATCCCTTCCTGTCCCCTCAGGAAGAAAAGAACTGCAAATGGCAAACAGCTGAGCAGCTGCTGGGAATGAAGCAGCAGTGAGGAAGCCGAGCCCGTGCTGAGTGGAGGAGAGCCGTGCCGGTGCTGGAAGCAGCCACACAGAGTCCAGTCCAGCATGTGAGACATGAAGTAATATTTTGCTGGAGCCAAAGGGTTATTAAGCAGAGAATGAAAGTTGTTGGTTTTGTTCTCTGTGTGTTGTCATCTATGGTCTGGATTTGTTCTAGTTTATCTGTTGAATGTTGTTGTGAACTGAGAGGGGAATGTGGTGACCAAAAAGGAAATAAGATGAGAGGGGATGTGACAGAAAAGCAGGCAGGGGGAAGAGAATGTAGATTCTTGAGTACCCATCCAATGGGAAAGGGGACAGGGACCAGTCCCGCCTGGGAAAGGGTATAAAATGCAGTCATTTTGTTGGAGGATGTGGTGTGTGTCTGTGTATGTGTGGTGTGGGTGTGTGTGTGTGTGTGTGTGTGTGTGTGTGTGTGTGTGTGTGTTCGACACACCCAGCTCAGCTGAATCCTTACAAAATAAACAGTTTTCTTTTGCTCCGAGGACTTTGTCCCCATTTTAAAAAGTTTGTTCATTTCTAAGAAGCAGAATGAGAGGAGCAGTCCATATGGTGCTGCCACATGGAATTTGACCCAGCAGAGTAGACAAGTCCAATGCAGTGGCATGGGACAGAATTGAACCAGCCTTGGCAGCCATGCAGAATTAAGTCAAGGTGGTGAACACTTTTCATGTGTAAAACACATTTTCTTTTTGTATACTTTTGTTATTAACATTGCTGTTATTACTATGCATTTCTTATTCCATTGCTGTTTGCTTTCAGTAAATTGTTACCTCAAACCATAGTCTTTGCCTTTGACGCCCTCTGCCTAGAGAGAGTGTGAGAAAGGGGAGTGGCTTCTTTGAAGTTTAATTTCCAGGTGGTGTTAAACCATTACAGTGCTTCATCTTAGATTTAGGCAAAATGCTCATAAATTAAGCAAAAACACAGCCTGTTGACAGAGAACATTCTAATGTAATGTAATTTCAATACATTGGAATGTCACAAGTAAGAACAAAAGAAACTAGCAACAATATAATCAGTGATGCATTAAAAAAGACCATGTTTTAAAGATGAGCTCATCTAATTTTTCTGACAAGTCTTGGTGATGCACGTCTGCTTGTACTAATATTCATTTTTATCTCATAACTGAGTCATAAGTGAGTCCATGTTATTCAGAAAAATTGAAATATTAAAGGAAGGCTACTGAAGACATGGACATCTGAAAGACAGGCCCAGGAGCACATGGAATGGCCTTTGAGTTTCACAGACCAATGTAAATATTTTGTAACACATGAGAAATTACTTTCTTTGCAGCATACAGAAGCAAGTGTGACTAATGTTAGTGATATTTGAAGCGAAGGGAAGAAATATAAGAGGAAAATAAAATGTGGTCTGGGAAGTCATCATACTCTGTGATTGCATTCAAGAGCATGCAAGAATATTAAAAGGGAGTAATAAAAAACCCAGGAAAAACCCAGTTCTATAACTTAAAAAAAAAAAAGAAAAAAAAAACAAACCAAAAAAGCAAAGCAAAACAAAACAAAAAACCCCCCTACATTTAAAATTGTGGACAAGAATGCCATAAGCATAATTGACATTGGATTCAATAAGTCCATTTATATTACTGAGATAAGCATCCAAAGAATCAAAACTAAAGAGCATAGATCTACAATTTGTTAGCAGCAGGAAAAATAAATGAAATTTTAGGATTCTCTAGACTTTGCTTACTTCAGTGAGGAAAGGAAAAAATGACAATATCTTGATTTTTTTTTGTTTCAAAGACAAGAAAAATTAAGATTAATCACAACAAAAAACAAATGAATTCAGTAAGATTTCAGAAGAAAATTAGATATGTTTTCCTTATGTTGGCTTTCTGGGACTTAGAGAAAGATACTGGAAACCAATAAAATATGGGGTTGGACAAGAGGAATATGAAAGATTGATAAATTTAATTCTAGTATATTTAGAAGTGGAGTTGAAATTCACATAAGGAATAGGTCTCATTCAGGAATTAAATGAGACAGTAAAGAATTGATATAAAAATAAAAAAGAGAACTAAAGAAAGACTGGGTGATAAAACTCCAGAGAGCACAGGATATGATTGTGGAAAAAACAGTAATTTTATAAAAAAAAAAAAAAAATTAGAATTGATCATATTCTTAGAAGCCTGCATGGAAATAAGCCATTTGAGACACTGACAAGATAAATTTTTTGTAACTTAAACAAGGAGATAAGTTTATCATTAAGCAGAGATGAGTTTATCATTAAGTAGTGTCTACTTTATAATTAGCCCGAAATATTGGTAATCTCAGAACACACTTTTCCTTGACTTTTTCTCTTGGATTAATATTAGCTGTAAAAATGTAAAATTAGCTATAAAAATTCATATTTTGAAACTATAGGGTATGTAATTAAGTGATGTTTTAATTGTCCTAAAAACTAGAAACAATATTACCCAGAAGTAATTGATAACACATCAATAAATTAAAGGAAAAATGTAAGCAATTGAAATAAGATAAATGCTTTTAGTGAGTAAGGGATGGGTGAACTCCCCTCAATACCCTGTCTGGGATGCAGTTAAACTTATACTAAGGGAGAGGTCTAAAATGCATTTTTTGGGACAAAGCAAGAAGTACCAATGTCTCAAATGGATGAGATGGCCAAAATCTCTCTTAGGTCTAGAAGTGTTCAAGGAAGACTTGCAAAATTAAGTTTGCAGGATTCCCCCATAAATATTTACAGACTTTTTTTCCTCATCCAACCCCTCCCCTCCCAAAAAAAAGTGTTTGAAAACTTAAGGGATTAAAGTTTCAAATTAATCTGTTGTACACATAGTCTCTTTCATATTGTTAATCTAGATTCTGCCACAAGGACATCAGATCAAAACAGCCTTTGCTTTCCTTTTTTTTCCTCCATATAAATTTGAGTAACGCATTTTATGCAAGTCAATTGGGAAAATCCCTTCAATTTTCTTAATTTGTATATATATCCATATTTAACCATTTAAGGATTAAGAATTTTGCTTACATTTGTGGTGAAGAACTTAAATAAAAACTTTCAATGAAAAACTTGAAGGGTAAAATACTATTTTAGTGTAGTCATAATGTTCAGCACCAGTTACATTCAGTGATCAAAAAGATGACTGGAAGAGTGAGTCACATTGAAAAGAACAAGTTTTGTTCTCACTTTTTAGCAAGAAGTTAGAATTCTCAACCTTGAAAGCCAAGTGTGTAGTTTTTGCCTACATCCCTATTACTTTCTGTTTTTAAAAAGTCACTTGATACTGTCTCTGGAACTGGACAATATTTATTTTCAGTTTCAGTGTGTTGGATCAATTAGTTAAACAATGGAAGTAGGCAGTTCTGAAGATACAAAATAATAATATATAAAAATCCAGTGCTGTATTATTCAACTAAGAATAATATATGTGATATAGAAATATGAGGAAACTGGTGTAAAGAATTTGTAGCACACATTGAGTTTACCAAACAGGGCTGAAAAGATAGAGTGCAATAAAGAGAATAACTGAATAGCAAATATATAGATGAGGGAGGAGTTGTGGGGTGGTGCTTTGAGGGTTTTCAGTATAGTTTCAATAAACAGAGAAAGTGCTACAAGAGATTACTTATTGTTTTTATTCAGCTTTCCAGAAAATTTCCCATCATTAAACTGGCACTGAATATCCTCACAGATTACCTTTTTTTAAATTCTTATTACTACTAATATACTTTTATTCAGGATGGTTTTGATTTGATGATCACAGAACATCACAGAAAAACATGGAAAATAAAAGTCCCATGTGAGGGGATTTACAGAGAAATATTAAGGGAAACAGCAAAGCCTCTTTTGCACATGAAATTTATTCCAATATTTTGGGAAATTCAGCTGGTCTGCAAGACTTGAAATTGCAGAATATAATTCCTGACAGCATTCCCTCTTCCTCAAACGAATAAACAGAGAGAGGATGAGAATTGGCTATATAGGGTGGGCTTTTTTGTTTGCTTGTTTGCTTTGAGGAAACATTAGTATTTCAACTTCATTAAGACTAAGTTGAAGGCAGGAGCATCTAAAAAGCAAGAGGAGAGAGAGAGAGGATGAGAAACAACAAGGAGTGGAAAAAGACAAGACAGTACTAGAACCCATAATTTTAGAAAGAAAAATGTCTTTCCTCAGAGGAGACAAGAATAGTTGAGATTTACCTTATTTTAGGAATTGATTATTAAAACTCAGAAGAATTCTTGCTTCTGAAGCTGCTTATGTTTTAAACTTGCATTTATCTGCTTGCAATATGGACCATTTTTTCTTCTGACATATTTGTGCATTTTTTTTATGACAAGTGAATAGTATTTATATTTATTTAGCACTGAAGAAATTATGTGATGTGGGCTGATAAATACTAAAAGAATATTTATCAAAACAGGAATTAAAGCTACTAGGCCTGCTTTTGTGTCAGCACAGATTATTTATTCTGGTTACAATAAATATTTTTTATCCGAGTCACCTGGGAAATCAGACCCAGCCACACATCAGTAGTCTCAATAGCAATTCTGAGAAGGAAAAATCTCTGTCTCTCTCTGTGATTAATAGCTGCCAAACTATAGACTCTTTTGGACCATATTAAAATATTTCTTAGAAAATTTTGAATATGTACAGTTACAACATTGTCCTTCAGAACAATTGTTTAAAAATTCTAGTTTACTTAAGGAATGTAGGTCTTGCTTCTCTTACAAACTGGACTAAGTACTATTCCTCATAGAAAGATGACAGATGATCAGACACGGAAGTGCACTTAACACTTACTTTTCTTAAGGTGTGAATAGACAGTTTCTGGTTGTCTCTAAAAATACTGTGGATTTCTGCAAGAAATTTTCTTTTTTAATTAAGTTTTGAAACTTCTTGACTTGACTCTTATGACCCATGACTGGATTCGAGGGAATGGTATGAAGCTGAGTCAGGGGAGGTTTGGGCTGGACATTGGGAAAAGGTTCTTCACCCAGAGGGTGGTTGGGCTCTGGAATATGTTCCCCAGGACTGTAGCCCCAGCACCAAACCTCACAGAGTTCAAGAAGCATTTGGATTGTTGGGCTGCTCTGTGCAGGGCCAGAAGTTGGATTCAGTGATCCCTGTGGGTCCCTTCCAACTCAGTTTATTCTGTGATTCTGTAATATCAAATGGTATGAAGGTTTATTTGATTTTTTCCACAGTAACTGACTCTGACTTAGGTATGTTAGGAGCAGTGACAACTGACACAATATAAGTAAATAGTTTAGGAATTCCTAATACACTAAGTCACCATGACATTCTAGGAAGACAAAAGAAACAGAAAATTCTAGTTTATTATAAAGATTTTATTTATCAAATAAGTGCAAAACTACTATTTAGTAAACAGATGGCTTAGAAACAGATGGTTTAGAAAAATATTTTTCTAAACCTTTTTTAAGGGAAAAAACAACACCCTACTGAAAAAACCCAACTCTTTCTTTGCTTTTCACAAATCTAAGAGAAAATACTTAGACTTTGCTGCATGGGATAACTAAAGGAGCTGATCTCTACTGTGCTTTCAGGTTTTCACTCCATTAATTTGGTGCTTCATGAGTGGGGCATTTAGAAGTCTTTTCCTTTTCTATTTAATTGAAATGCAAAGTATTATCTCATGCACTCTTAATAGGATTAAAGGATCCATCATTCCCTCCTGCCTAGCTGGGTAATTGTACAGATGTACGTTAATTAGCTTTGTGTCAGTACTTCCATCTTCCACAAGTTCTGCTGTGCTTACTTGGCTGGGTAATTTGTGTTTTGAGGTCTGAGGGGAGGGAATGTTTCACATGAAGTATTCAGATTTTTACTCTAAGCCTTGGAAGTAAAAACTCCCCATGTTTTAAAGTATTCATAACTTTTAATTCATTCCTTTAATTCATACCTTTTAATTCATACCTTTTCCTCATTTTCCTCAAATCAATAATTCTTAACAAGTAAACAAGACTTTATGCAATGTAAAGGTACATTTTAATACCTAGAAATAGAGAGAGATGACTATGTAATATTTATGGTTTCATTGTTGTAGCTGGGATGGTGTAAGAGCAGTCAGTCTGTTAAAGCAGGTCACTTTTCCATTTTTAGGGAATTTTTCCTTAAATATATACTTGTGTTCATGTCTTAAGTTAGATCAAAGGCAACTAAAGAGGTAAATATGAGAATATACCAATATATCCCTATATATCCATTCTTTAAAAGTAGCCATAAAAAGGTACAAAAAGAAGACTAAGATGAGACTGAACATGTATCATACTTCCACTTAGTACCACTAAATTCCATATGGTTTTTCATTTTGAGGGATGTCCTGAGATAGGCTTGTTTCAGTTGGCACTGAAATTTAGATTTCACTGATAAATTAGGGTCAGATTTCAGAATCAATTCAAAACCCAAATACCTATTTATATACACTTCACTTTTTTTTTTCTGAAGTTGCTATTTTGGGTTACTTATTCTGTATTTATTTCACCATTTAAAATAGATTCTGATGTCAGAAAGTGCTGAGCAACATGGTCACATTTCTGAAAACAGTCAGGTAACTCTCCAGAAATAAAAAGAAGTATAGTCTGAATTATCTTTATATTTGGGAACAGGTCACAGATGGAATGCTCAGAGTTCATCTTTTGGAATTCATTATTTACTCAGCAAAACAAGAAATTTTTTACCTGGAATTTTAAGACTGTGTGTGTGTGTGTGTGTGTGTGTGTGTGTGTGTGTGTGTGTGTGTTTGATAATAATGGAGCATTGGGTGAAAAAGAAATAAATTAGGCATTTGAAGTTATTCTGTTTCAGCTTTAGAAAGCTGTACTTCAAAAATCTTCCCTCAAAAGAGTGGAATCACTGAGGATCAAGTCCTTGAAAGCTAGTCACATACTTCTCACTTCTGCTTTCTTCTGCTTGCTTTCCCCATTTACAATATCTGCTTTCTCCTCCTGTTTTTCCCCAAGGTTTTTATTATTTTCTTCCTGCTCCCACCTGTAACCAGTGCTTAACATTTTACTATTCTACCTTTGTATAGGCGAGTTTTATGTTTCATTTTATACATAGTGAGCAACACTTTTGAACACAATACTCGCAACATGAGTTTAGATCTCTGCAAGCCTTGTGGCTTGTATTATATACATAAGATTACAGAAGATCTAGTCTGTACTTGGTGGGAAATTAATATCTGTTCAGCCTGAATCTCTACCTTCAGGAAGGGGTCTGTCATGGTCAATCAGGAATATTTTTGTCCCAATAAGGAATTGTTTTTGTAAGGATTTATTCTAATAAGTAACTCAGGAGAAAATAATGCAGAAAAACATATGAAGAGGATAATTTAAACTACATAAATTCACATGTGCATGGCATGAATTCAGAATGAAAGTGTTCTTTACCTAGTTTTGGTTAGATAATTTAGAAATTAATAATAATACTAGTAATAAAGACTGTCTTCATGAAGAGGCATGGAGAAGCTTAAATTATTCCTACCCTATCCCAAATTCACACAAGTCCCTACTGTTAGAAAATGTTAGAATTAAATGGTTGTTGTAGATCCCTTCCAACTGAAACAGTCTATTCTAAACTGCATAGTCTCAGTAGTGTAATATCATGCCAGAGTCTTTTGTATCTGTCCCATCTCTGAACAATTCTACATATAAAGATTTAAAAATATTCTAAAAAGTTAAGGACAGTGAAAGTTGTTCAGTGGAGTATATATTCACAGTGTCAAAAAGGAAAGACAGTTATAAAGTAGATGAAAAATCACAAAGTAGCAGTAAGGTATTGAAATCTAATATTCATATTCACACAAATGCTATCTATAGCTTTATTCACTTGATATAAACAGCAGGTGGATGAAATAGGCCAATTTCAGTGTGTAGTATTGAAATGCTACACAGCTGAAAAATTCATAAGCAAGGGGACATTTTGACCCAAACCCTAAAATATTTCTCAAAAAGCATAAGTAGGTCCACTAAGGATGTATTTATACACTACCCATATCTTCAACATCAGAATTTCTCCTTGAAAATAATAAAAAATTAGAAGCTTTTTTTTTTTTTTATTAGTAGTATATGTGAAAAAAGGAAATCAAAGCACAGTGAGAAGAGTAGCTGAAAGGTGCTGACCTTTCACAAGTGATAACCTCATCAAAATGATTGTCTGACCAGGGGAAAGCAGTTGCTTTCAGCTATTCTGCATCACAGCTGTACTGAGGCGAGGGACATTTCACTAAAATACTGTTCTCTGGCCGGAGGATGCTGTGGTCCAGATGAACACAATGTACACAATGGAACTTCATGTGCAGCAGGATGTAAATAAAAGGCTGAAGAGCTGATGAGGACCAAGCAGTGGCAGCACAGGGCTCTCTCCAGAAAGCCAGTTTGCCCTGATTGTTGTTGCCTACAACAAACTGGCATTACATGACTACATAGTTATCTCTGAACAAGCTGGTTTAAAGCTCATACACCACTATGTACTGCAGCCATAGTGCATGGAAAGCCTCCTCACACTTAAATGAGAGGCCATGTTACATATTTGGGAAATAAATATGAGATAATAAATTAGATATTAAATGAGATAATAACTGAGAAAGATCAGTTTGCTGTATTCTTTATCAGCATATGCTGCTCCATATTCTGGAGATTAAAATGACACATGCATCTATTCATGTAGCTTAGTATTCAGTAATGCTGTATTTAGAAAGGCATGAATACCAGAGTAAATGTATTTAAATAATTAAATAAATAATTGATTTGAGTCAAGATCAATGGATTTTCCCTTTCATTCTCTACATTAATTTCTGAACTGAGTTTTGAAAAGGTCCTTCCTCCATGCTGTGAACCAGAAAAGATGACCTTTGGAACAGAGGGTCAGTAAGTAATGCAGCAATACATGATAAATGGTATGATGTGTGATCCGGGGCTTTAAAGCCTGCTAGTGCCCTCAGGGTGTGACTGAGTGATATACCAGAGATTTTCCCATGTGCTCACTTTGCTATGCCAGTTTTGTTCTTAAAGAAAGTTGGATGGTTTAAAAGAAAAATTTCAGCTATTCACCATTGCCTCACAGACACAATTCTCATCCTGTTTGATCTTTGTAGTCTGCTAACTATATCTCTGAGCTATTTTTCCAATAGAAACATTAAATTTTTCATATGCACAATTACAGGCATGCTGGTCCCAAGAGGATCAAAGCCTGTGGCTTGTTCATGACATAGAGCTACATTTGCAGCAGATTTCCTGTTTTGGTTTACTAAATGAATCTTTTCTGATGAAAAAAATTACCTTGAATTCTACAAAAAAAAAAAAAAAAAAAAAAAACAGTGCTTAATTCATGCATACAATTATGTCCCTTATATTTATCAATTTTTTATATTAAAAGTTTGTGTTGGATTCATATCTCTCTGCAATCCTAGTTTTCTGAATTATTAGTGTTTCCTCAGCATCTTGCTCTCTCACATGTCTGTGGTGTTTCTAGTAAAAATGACATCAGCTTCATTTAAGATAAAAAGACAGAGATTTCAGGAGACTTTTGTAGGGAAGTCTCCATAGACTTCTGGATTTATTCTGAACATGAGACAGTAGTTAAAAAAGCATAATCGGAAAAGTACAATTCATTTAGCTTATCCCTCTATAAAATTAAACTTTTTCTGTCAAAATAAGATACCAAAGAGAATGACTGTGACAGAAAAAGGATTTTTAAAAAAGTGAAAAACAACAACAGAGCAGAAGTATTGTCATTGAACCATTAATGCCTGAATTTGCAAGTGACCACTTCTGAGTTTACTGCCATGCTTATGCTGATTCTATTCCAGATACATAACAATAGCAGTGTTTAATTGACACACATTCTGCTGCAAACATTAGTCCATTCATCCAAGAAACTATATGAGTCAATGTCAAAGTCCATTATTTGTATCTTTAGTGCTGTGATTCATATGACGGATCACTTTATTTTCCTCTATTTCCTCAATTTGCCAATCACTTCTAAATCAAGCTTCCACATGGATAAATTAGATTACACTCAAACGTTTTCTATTCTCTTACCAGTGCCTCATATCACAATAAAATCTGACCACACAGTTTGCAGCAATAAATTATAAAGGAAATTCTTCTAATCCTATTTGGCAGAAAAATTCCTAAAATATGAGAACAAAAGAGGTAGCCAGCTGAACTGTGTTGCCTCTTCACAGAAAAACAATACAGAAACAGGATTGAAGTGCACTTTGACCTTTACACTACAGGAATTTTTGAAAAATTTCTAAAGTTGACAATTTTGAAATATTCACACTTTTCTTGGAGACTGAAATACGAACATAGAACCCTGCAACACACAGTCTTGCAATTAATGGAAAATGCGAAAGAAAAGTAGAATAGCTCTAAAAACATAAGCATGGATGAGAGGAAAAGGAGAAGGAAGAGAGGAAGGAAATGTAGATCTAATAGAAATATGCTATTTTTTCAAAGCAAGGAATGTAATATTAATATCATTATGCCCAAAAAAAAAAAAAAGAAAGACAAATGAAGAATAAATTTATGTGAGTAATTTAACTTGACAGATTTTTTTCAGAAAAAAACAATTAAATTAAACAAGGAAGTGTGAAGATGCAAGAACTGAAACCAATGAAATAGATTTCAAATTTGCTTTATTATGTATGAAGAAATAACAGGATCTGATATTACGATAGATAACTGCATAACAGACAGTTACAGTATGAATTTGTTTCATCTGCTTCAATGTTTTTACTTGACATAGGTTTTGCATGAAAGCTAAATCCATTTCTCTTATCCATAAGAATAATATATCACTTTCTCGGTATTACTATACAATTTTTAATTCTATAAAATTAAAATTTTAACAATAATTTGCATTCAAGAAATTAACAAATTATAAATTTTTAATGTTTTGTATTTTAGTTTTACTAAGTATGTTCTTGGATCTTATTTTACAGGTGAGAAAGAGATATTAAGAGTAAACAAAAAAAATTTATTCCACTGAGCACCAGCCATTTGTCATCTCATTCTTTAATGGTATTAATTTTTAAAAAAACTAAATAGCTTCATCAGGATATTTTCATGCTTCATCCGCACACTGCCACTGTTAATTGCCATTGACAATTCAGAGAAAATTACATAATTATATATTTTTTGGGTTTGTTGTATTTTATCTAACAGCATTTCCTCCTTGTTTGACAACAAACTAGCAACTTCACTCTGTTGAACAGCCTACTGCCTTAAGAATGATCCTGTTTTTATGGAATAGCCTATTTTGTCACTGAGTGGTTTTCCTGAATCATTGCTGTTAATTTACAATTTAATATGTTGCATGGGTTGTTTAAATTGTCTTGCATTGTGGGGTTACCTGTTACTTGATTAGTCCTGAATTTCATTAGAGCCCTTTACCTTGACAAATAATAAGTAAAGCAAGTCAATATGTCTCAGAAAACACAGTGAAAAGTTTCACAGTGTAAGAATATGCTATATAATATGAGTACAGCTATTTTCCTGATATTAACCATAGTCTAATGATTGCTTTACAAGCGTTTGCATCTACTGACCTATAAATGCATTGGAACAATGAAAGAAAATTCACTGGCACTGAAAAACAAGGAAAGTAAATAAATGTTTCTGAGAAGGAACTGTCTGACTAAAACCATAAAGCTCTCCTATGTCCCTAGAATCAATGGTATTTTCTTATTTAGAAAGCTTAGCTTATCTGAGTAATAGCAATACACACACATGCATAAACACCTACAAATATATCATAGATGAGATTCACATATGCTCTTAGATATATGTCTAGACATATATTGTTGGCAGAGGTAGAATTGGGATGAATAACACCTGGGACACCTGGCCAGAACCTATTTATGTAATTGGAGTTTAATGTGTTCTCTTTTATTATATGGGATTATTTCAGCCTGACAACAAAAGGACATATGTTTTTTTAAAGTTATATTTTTGGCTAGAAAAAACCAGATTTTTTGAATCAAAGTCCCAATATTTTTTTTTTTTACCCCCTAAATATTTTTACTGAATCAGTATGCTTTGATAACAGAGTGGCACAGACATAAAAATTGTCATTATTTATTGAGTTCAAAACCAAGGAATTCCCCCTCTATTCTTTGTCTGAATTACAGCCGAAACAACTAAAGAACCCTGTTCAGTACATGTTGTAGAACTTCCCTTTGAGTATGAGTATCCTGCAGACCTAGTGCACGGGACATAGTGCAAAAATTCTGAATGCACCCGAAAGAGACCTGGATTGGTCACTGAAATGAACAAAAAAGACTAAGAAGCTACAAGGGGGTGGGGTGAGTGGTGGAGGTTATGGAGGTAGTAAGCCAAAAAGTGAGACAGTGCAGCTAACAGCTTGAATTGAGGCAACATTCCTTCTGCACAAGCCTTTCTGCACAGGTCCCATGAAAATTCCCAGATTCTCACCAGGTGAGCACCTGAGACTTGCATCCCATATCTGTGCCCAATTCTCACTTGTTCAGAGGATGATGAGTGCTCTCCTTCTTCTAGAAGTCATATTATCAAGGAGGAAGGAAAAATTTCCTGAAACCTATAATCTAGGTATGATGCAAACAAGCCTGGTGAGCAGAGAGAAAATTTTTTCATTAATTTCAGGATCACAGCAAAATGGATCATGGTAAAAGGAAAAACAGTTAATAACTTCTGTATTAAAATTTTCCTCCTTTGCTCTGTTTATATTCAAATGTATTTTACTGGTGGTGGAGAAAACCTGATTACTGCATGGAATGGCATTCAGCCACAAAGAACAATTTAGTGCAATGTCATTCTTTCTCTAAATCACCATTAATTCAGAAAATCTTATTAGTAATAGTATATTAAAAAAAAAAAAGAGCAAGAGTTTGTTAAATTCTTGAAGGAATATACGTTTTTGATCATACATATATTTTACAACATATAAGCTTTGCAAAATAAGAGTGCCTAGCAAATTATACACTCAATAATAACTGTCAAATGGTCTAGTTCTTATTTAAGGACCAAAGGGATGCATTAATGTTAAATATGTTTTTAGTTTTGACCAAATAATTCTTGGTTTCTGACAGAGTAATACAATTAGAGTAATATGCCCCTGATGTCAAAGCTGCATCTAACTGAACACTGCTTATTACTGTCAAGGAAATCAGAAGTCAAATACATATAATTTGTTTTAGCTCTGTCATCTAACACAGTATGGAATACAAAGTTAGTGACTAATGTGGAAAATTTAAATCATGCTATAAATTGCTTTTAAAAAAGTAAGAACAGCAATAAATAATAAATAAATAAAAGCAATTTATGTATTGAACATGTACAAAACTTGCATTATTATCACAATTCTGTTAAGCAAATAAAAGAGAATGTAATTACATGGAAATATGCCATTTACAGATTACAAACTTCACATTTAAAAAACTGAAGAAAGTTAAGGCACATAGAAAATAGGCATAACCAATTTATATGTCAAAATTGTCACCATAATCTATTTGTATATTAGTGCAATCATCAAAGTCCTAGCATCAGTAAAATATGAATCCCATTGTCCTAGGGTGAGGTTATGATGCTTGTATCCCCAATCGTGTGTTCTGTTAATGCTGGATATTATGTACTGTGCCTTCAAGACTGGCTCTGAAGAGCAAGGTTTGTTTTGGTTTGTTATCAGCCTGCTCCCCCACGGCTGGCGGGACAGAGAGACGGGGCAGTACATAGTGCGGCTTTTGCTTTTTGCTTTGCTTTTTGCTTGGCTTTTTGCTGCTTTGCTTTGCACTTGCTCCTGCTTCGCTCCTGCTTTGATCCTGCTCTGCTTTTGCTTTTTGCTTCTGTTAGTTTAGCTAAGCGGTCCAGATTTTTCCCTGGACTGTTTTTCCCTTCCCTTTTTGGAACCATTCAAACCTGCTCCGGACTGGGACCTGGGAAACACCAAGAGTTTACATCTTGTGGCTGCAGCAGCTATCCCCAGCACCGGAGGGAGCGACAACAGAGTGACCACTCCCAGGAAAGACTTTCTGAATTTGTCATCCTTTTCAGACTGGTGAAAGTGTTGTTATCTGGTATTGTTCATTTTGTGTGCTGGGGGTGTTTTGCCTGTTAAATAAACAGGTTCTTTCCACTTCTCTCCAAGGAATTCTTCCTGAATCAGTGGGGGGAAGGGGCCGTGTGGGTTTGCTTTCTGTGGGGGCCCATTTTGGGGGTTTTGTCCCAGATTTGCCCTAATCCAGGACACCCATTTCCATTGATTTTTCTTGAAGGGTTCATGAGTGAAAATTTGTTATATCTGAACACAGTTACATAAACTATTCCTGAAGAGAAAACCTGGCTTATGTAGTTACTCCTTCATCACCTGTAGTTAGAGGGTTTTCACTGAACCACAGAATGGTTGAGGTTGGGAGGGACTTCTGGAGGTAAAAGCTCCCTTCTGAAACAGGGCCAGCTACAGCCACTTGCCCAGGACCATGTCTAGAAGGATTTTGAAGGAAAAAGTCTCTCTAAGAAGGGAGGCTTTGCAACCTCTCTGGCCAATCTGTGCCAGTGTTCTGTCATTCTCACATTGAAGTTCCCACACTTCACCTTGTGCCCATTGCCTGTTGTTGCTGAGCACCACTGAAAGGACCCAGACTGTTCCTTCTTTGCACCCTATCTTTAGATGTTTACATACATTGATAAGATCTCTTCTCAAGGCTGAACTGTCCCAGTTCTGTCAGATCTGAAACTATCAGCATCACAAAAAACCAGAAGTTGCAGTGAAGGTAAATTAACATCTTATTTCAACTTCTGGGGACTGAAGAATAAGACTTGGAAGAGCTGAAGAAGACCCTGGGGGAAGAGAAGCCCCTTCTGCAGCAGTGAGCCGTGAGCTTCTCAATACTTACTCTGAGATAAAATTACCTATATGGACTTTAGGTAAGCAGGAATCTGTGCTTTAGAAACCTCGAGCATGTGGGGCTGGCATACGTGTGCACAGGTGTATGGGGGGAAGCCAGACTTTAGGCCCAATGTAGAGATTGCATGCCAGCCTTAAAAATAATAAAATAAAGATGCTCTGGAATTCCTGCCAAGCAATGAAAACTAACCTTCATTTTGGAAAACTGTTGAATGGTTTAAATTAAAATTGTTTTGTCACAGTATTTCTGACCAGCTCCAGTTATTCTTGTAAAATTTGCACACCCATTGTTGACACTAAAACAAGTTTCATATTCAGCTTTAAATACTAGCTTCTGAATATTCACAGACTACGCATTTAAGAAGTTTAATAGATATTTCTTTATGACATTGCTCATTGCAATTATTGCTTTGCATTTGTAATTATATCTTATAAATGTGATTGCATGTATTTACACTAATTACACAATTATAGATAATTTCATGAATTATGGAAACACAAAAAGAGTGACTAAGCTTTACTGAAAAAAATAAGTAAATCAGCAAAATAAAAATGGCCTTAAGAAAGCATTGAGAAAGTGAAAGGATTCTACACAACATTTCTCAAATAAAGCATTTTCTTCCCAATTAACTTTGTCTAATCCAAGCTATATAAATATATTGTCTGGCACACTGTTTAATTCTGTGACAATTACATTCAGTTATGTACCTATAGTCTGAATACATATATAGTAATCCTTAGTATGAAAATCTACTGCTTCAAAACTTTAAAAGATATGGAATCTATAATTGGAAAATGTAGAGTTTATCACATTTCTTGTAGTCAATTGAATCTTCTCATAACAACCCAGAAGAGGGTGAAAAGTGATCAAAAAAATCATGGTAATGCATCCTAAACAGTAAAAGTGACAGAGATGAATATTGGAATGAAAGCTTCTAAACTGCAAAAGAAAGGGTTTGTTGTTATAACAAGAAAACACCAAATAATCAAGTAATTTCTGTCCTTTCAGACTTAAGAAAATAGCATAATGAATATCGGAGAAGACCCTTTTCTGAATCTCCAGTGTTTCTGTTCATGCAGTTGCCTTGCAACAACAACAGAATTGATAAAAATTAAAAATCATATAATGGTGTAAGTGCAGTATGTACACCTACTCTTCTCCAACTAGACTTAAGGATATAAATGGATGTAAATAAATTGATCACAATGTTGAAAATATTTATGCATATGCTTATTTTTTTTTCATTTGTACTTATATTATTGTATTTTTACCACAAGATATCCAACATAAATTTACTCCTGATAATAGTCTTATTTTATGCTACTGTAACATTCATTTCTATATATTTTAATAATATAAATATCTCACTTAATTGTACCACATATCATTAGAATTTTTCATATGAGTTAAGTGAGCATGGATAGAGACATAGTAGAAGTTCAGCAGATAGCTTGTAATTAATTAAGCTATTACAGATTGTTCATACTTGATAATGTGCTCTGTGCAGACCATAACTACATCAAAAGAAAGTGGTTTAATTTCATATAGAAATTTTATGTGCCACACCTGCAATGATTTTGATGGGGAGCAAATGTAGAGTAATACACTAGTGAGCCAGACTCTATGTGTATAACATGCCCATTTTCAATATTAATGTTTTTAATGGGTTTTTATGGTGTTTCAAAGAAGAAATTATAGCAGTGTATGGTTGTGTTTGAGGGTCCCAGGACGAGTGAAGAGACGAGAA
Organism: Pyrgilauda ruficollis; assembly: GCF_017590135.1. Classification (NCBI taxonomy): domain Eukaryota; kingdom Metazoa; phylum Chordata; class Aves; order Passeriformes; family Passeridae; genus Pyrgilauda; species Pyrgilauda ruficollis. The sequence continues at coordinate 440,783 of NW_024515987.1, read as the reverse complement.
ACTTGACTCATGTTTCAGAAGGCTGATTTATTATATTAAGATATTATATTAAAATGCTATACTAAAACTATACTAAAAAGAATAGAGAGAAAAAGATCCATCAGAAGGCTAGAAAGAGAAAAAATGGAATGGAATGGAATGGAATTAGTAACAAAATCTTGTGACTGCTCACAGCCTCAACACAGGTGATGATTGGTCATCAAGTGAAAACAATCCACATGGGCCAATGTGGAAGATGCACCCATTGCATTCCACAGCAGCAGATAGTTATTGTTTACATTTAATTCCTGAGGTTCCTCAGCTTCTCAGGAGAAAATACTGACAAAAGTTTTTTCAGAAAAAAGATTTTTTCAGAAAATATCATGGCGACAGCAGTGTGTTCCACATGCATGGGGCTACACAGTACACAAAATAGTTTGAATCCTTTTCAAGATATTGAAGCACTGAGTTATTGCAAATGGTATGATCACAGAAAAACTAAAGATTGAAAACTTGTATTATAGCATTTTAACAAGATGTCACCACAATTCACAGCTTTCTGTATGGGAGAAGCAAGGTCAGGTCAGGAAAAGTAATACAGATGTATTGAAACACATTAATAGCCCCTGTGGGCAGTAGTACAAATAGTACCATGGAAGGAGGAAAATGTTGCCATTGAAGTGAGAAGAAAAGTCACAAGTGACTCACTATACTAGAAGAAAAAATGATTTGCAGCAGGAGTGAATAAAAATTCACTGAAAGAAATAAAGTGCTAATCTAGAAATAGAAAATAATTTTGGTGCTGACAGTTCATCTAAAGTTCAGATGCATGTCATATCTACAAATGCACAGTCTCAAAGGACTTAGCTGTATCAACTACAGGAGTACAAAAATACAAAATAATACAAAATAATCTTGTCACCAAGTATGGCCAGGTACCTCCACTTCAGTTCCTTTATTCCATTCAATATTTCAGTTCAGCATTGTAACTTAAATTGGCACTGCAGTAAGCCCACACTGATTTATTATTTCAAGAACCCTTGATTCTATACCATTCATAAACTTCAGTCAATATAGTAGCAAGCTTAAGGAACTAACACATGTGGCCTACTTTAAATAAGCCATCTTAATGGATTAAAGAGTATATATAATTAATTTACAATATTATATGTATTATTATATTTATAATCTGAAAATTAAATTAGCAGTTGGCAATAATACATTACAATGGAAAATTTATTTAATTATTAGGAATTACTAATAAAAACTTTAATAAATATTTGGTCTTTGATTCTTATCTTTGCTGTATTAACTTGTGTCTCAGGAATATGAACTGTGACCCTGCAGTAGCATTTCAAGAAGAGATAGCATAAGATTACTCTGCAAGCCCTTAGCCAGCTTACAGTTAGTCAGTGGAAAGCATAGTTTTCTCATCTGACACTGAAATAAATGGGAATCTTGCTATCAACACTTATGAGGTTAATGGGTTTTGTACTTCCTGTGGCCAACAGTTTAGTTCTGAAGAGTCCAAGTCTACTGGCATTGAAAAATAACAGGTATAAGTTTTTATATATGCTGACATAGTAGGAATTTACAAGTAGAGGCTAAGAAGATGGAGAACAGGACTACAGTGAGCAAACAGAAAGGCTTTTCAGAAGGGCTTAAAATCATCATAACACACAAGCTTTCTTTGGCTCTCAGAAGAGGTTGTGCAGAAGCAGAATAATGGTGTTCACCAGGATATCATGGCATTTTCTTCAAATTGAAGAAATTTACATTTACTGCAGGATATTAAAATTTTGCTCAGTTCAAATTTAGCCTGACTTTAATAAATCATCAAAACTGTTGGCTGGGAACTCTCTAATGAAGTATTTTTCTCACTGTAAAGTGTCTCTATTCTCTAAATCAGTCTTTTGCCGTAGTGTATTGGCTTAAATTATGTTCTGACAGAACAAGTAGGAGTTTGAGACAACACTGCCTATTAGATTTCCTCCCAAAACTTTTTGCTTTCCTTCCAACTGTCAGCCCTGCATCTTCTGCCTGTACAACTGATGCTGACTGAGGAGTCTTGGGACTTCATAAGGCCATAACTTGAGTGAGCCACATATTGAAATCAGCTCTAGGACAACAGTTATATACAAGCTTCTGGCTTATATGCAGACAAATAAGTAAAGTCCAGCTTAATGATCACATCAGGCATATGACTGGACTGCTTCAGGCTTGCTCTTGTTTCACTTCAGATAATAAGCTGTGGCTGTTCAAAAAGGGAGTATGAAAATTTTTTAAAGCTCTATAGTGGACTCTTATTTTCCTGGAAATATCTGTTATTCTGCTGTGATAGACAAAATGGAAAAAAGACAAAAAAAGACAGCTGAAGTCCATCTACCACCTTCTCCCATATATAGACAGGATTCCAATCCTGAAATGCATTAAAAAAAAAAAAAAAAAAAAAAAAAAAAAAAAAAAAAAAAAAAAAAAAAAAAAACAACACTAGGGGCAAGGAACTAGAAGTAATACTGCCAGATTCTGGAAAAAGTGAAAATCTGTTTAAGACTAGATGCTCAGTAGTTAATGGGGTTCTGGTAGCTAAAATGTCCAGAGCACTAATGCTGCAGAATAGAGATCATCAGTGAGCCAAGAATTTTGGTCAGTGAAAGGTGTCCCTGCCCATGGCAGGGGGTTTGGGACTAGGTGATCTTTGAGATCCATTCCAACTCCTTAATTCTATGATTCTATCTACAGCCACATGCATCAAAATACTGCTACCTCAATGAAGAAGCTCAACACAAAGAAGGAAAGTTTTCTCCTAGTGTGGCTCTTACTAGATATTTCATGCTTCAGGAATAGAAATGCAAACTGTCTAATGCTGTATTCATGTTTTGTTTGCAGTCAGCCAAGTATTATGTAACTCAGTCTTTAAAGTCCATGCCTTTTGAGAGAGTTTCACATGAACATGAGGGATAAAAAACTTTCAGTTCCCTAGTATAAATGGGCAAGTGATAGTATTTAGAATTACTCATTTGGACCAATGAAACGTAGTATTTTACCAAAGTGAATGCAATGGCACAGCTGGAAGACCAGCTAAAGCTGTGATCTAATGCTTGCTTGGTGAAGAACTGGCTGAATGACAGAGCTCAAGGGGTTGTAATAAATAGGGCTACACCTGGCTGGCCACTGGTCACCAGCAGAGTTCCACAGGGTTCAATTCTAGGGCCAGTTCTCTTCAGTGTTTTTGTCAATTACCTCAATGCAAGAGTTAAATTCACCGTTAGCAGGTTTGCTGTTTGATACTAAGCTGGCAGGTGCTATTGGGTCTCCTGAGAGATAAGAGGCATTATCCCTCCTCTTTTCTCCATGTGCAGATAAGGATGTCACTCAGGGGGGTCTAGATAGATTTGAGCATTGGGAAAACCTTAATGGGATGCAATCTAACAAGACAAAATGCTGGATCCTGTACCTGGGAGGGAGTAATGCTGGGCAGAAGTACAAACTGTGGAAGGAGTGGCTGTAGGGCAGCCCTGCAGAAAGGGATCTGGGAATGCTGGTTGGCAGCAGGCTCATTGTGAGCCAGTCCTGTGTGCCCAGGTAGCCCAGAGGACAAACCTCATCCTGGGGCCATCAAACACTGCATCATCAGCTGTCAAAGGAGGTGACTATCCTCCTGTATTCAGCCTTGGTGTGGTTTACCTTGAGTATGTGTGCAGTTCTGGGCCCTGCAATTCAAGAGGGATGTGGAGTTCCATGAATGCATCCAGAGGAGGGAAGCAAAGCCGGTGAAAGGACTGGAAGGCATATCCAAAAAGGAGCGCCTAAGGACTCTGCACTCATTCAGTTTGGAGAGGAGGAGGCTGAGGGGTGATCTCATTTCTTTCCACAGTTTTCTAAGGAGGGAAGTGCTGACCTTTCCTCCTTTGGATCTAGTGATAGGATGTCTGGTAATGGTTCAATGCTGTACCAGGGAAGGTTCAGACTGCGCATTGGGAAGTATTTCTTTACTGAGAGGGTGGTCAAACACTGAAAGAGGCCTCACAGAGAGGTGATCTATGCTCCAATCCTGTCAGCATTTCAGAGGAAGTGACCACTCTGCCACACTGGGCACACTGGGCACTTGTAAGGCTGCACCTGAAATTCTGTGTTCAGTTTTGGGCACTTCACAGACATTGAGGTGGTGAAGATTTTCCAGAGAAGAGCAGGGGAACTGAGGAAGGGATGGAGCACAAGTCCTTTGAGGAGTGGCTCAGGTAGCTGGGAGTGTTTAGGCTGGAGAAAAAGACTCAGGGGAGACAGCCTCACTCTATTCCCGCTTGAAAGGAGAATTTAGCTAAGTAGGGGTCAGGCTCTATTCCCAGGCAACAAGAGAGAAGACAGGAAAAAATGTCCTCAAGTTGCACTAGGAGACATCTAGATTGAATTTTAGGGAAAGCTTCTTCACCAAAAGGGTTATCAAGTACTGGAACAGGCTGTCCAGAGAAGTGGTGGAGTCACCATCCCTGCTGGTATTTCAAAGACATTTAGATGTGGCGTTTAAGGACATCTTTTAAAGGTTGACTTTGCACTGTTAGGTTTTTTGTTGAACTCAATTATCTTAGAGTTCTTTTCCAAACTAAGTAATTCTATGATTCTATGAATAAGAAATTGAATTAAAGTTCACATATAAAAATTTAATCAGGAGGAGATTAACAATAAACACTATTTCTCCATTTTAATTAAAAGCATTATTTCTCAGTGTTTTTTTACCAAATGAAAGTTTGGTATTTCTGAAAATACTCTGAGTATATTTTTTAATTCTTTATAATGCTAGGAGAATGAAGGTTTAAAGACCTGATTACACTTTAATTGCAAGTATTCCTGTCAAGAAAAAAATTTGATGCTGCCAAATGTAGCAGGCATACACTAACATATCAAGGATTCAGTGTAAGATTTAAAAAGCAGAAGGTAAGAAAAGTATCTGTAAAAAAATGCCAGATTTTCAGAGGCTGAACTACTGACTTCTAGGACAGGTTGGTAACATATAACCCATATTAAAGTATTATGATACAAAAGGCACAAGTCAGGGAGGGAATCTGTCCAAAGCACAAGTGTGGGATCACCAGTAGCCATTGGAAATTCCTTTGTCCTTTACAAAGACAACATAAAATGAAATTGTATACACCTGAAGCAGAACATTCTACAAATCAAATGCACGTTGCAACATACACCAGGGAATTGGAAATATGATTCTCACTTCTTCCTACTAATATTAAAAGATTAATAGAGAGAATGAAAGTGATTTAATATCCTCTGACAGAAACAAGAGCAAAACACTCTTCAGCTGTGAAGTATGATTTGTGGCAAACACAAAAAGAAGTGAAAAAAGATATTTGAAAGGCTTTGCTACACATATTAGCAGTACTACAGATTATATTACAGTACACTGAGGGAGTGTTGCTTTGGCCATGATGGTCTAGCACTATGGGCAAGAAAAGGTTTTTCAGGAGAGGTAATTGCTTTCATTAGACCAGCTGCTATAACTGAAAAAAGAAGCACATGGGCTTGAGAAGTTCTGTGCTATTTCTAATTGTGCCAGCTGGAATCTGATGAAAGAACAGATTCTCTCTCTAGAGTCTTGTCTTGGGAAACTATTAGTCCACCACCTACAGACACACGGAGAAATGCTTCTGAAACTTATATCCTCCCATATGATTTTAGAGCTTGAGCTTATTGAAAAAATATTACTGCTAGGTATCAAATTGAATGAGTTCATTTCCCTGGATAGATCAGAAACACGATAACTAGCTTTTTAGAAATGGAATTCCAGTATCTTTTGGCACAGATTCCCAAAGTACAAAGAAAGGTATACAAACAGTGTTTGATGAAAATGTACATAGGGCAAGTTTTATCTGAATACACCAGTAGAAGTTCTCTTCACTCTCTGCAAAGGTCTTTAAACTCAGATGGAGAACAAATTTTTGCTGCTCACCTGCTTTAACTGTTTCATCACACTTATATTCAGAAGCAGGCATATTTTATAACAGGGGTGTTTATTGCCACAGAAACATAAGATGTTCTTGAAGCTGCTCTGAAGCAGAATCTGTAAAAAATATTAGTAGATGAAGCAGATAAACCAAGCCTGAAAAATAATATCAATTTATGCAAATCAGCAGTGAAATTACTTTTTAAAACTAAATATATATTCTGGGACAATGCAAAAGTGAGTATATGCTATTTTACAGGTTGAAAAATTAGGAAATAACATAGTGTCTTAAACTAGTCAAATATGTGCCATAAATAGCATTATATAATATTAACTGAAGGAGAACTAGGTCACTATATTATCAAGCAAGCACAGAAATGGTTGCCTCGAAACAGACATCATGTAAAATAGCAGGCTGTCAGTAGACAGTATGACAGCCTTTAGGGACATGGAAATAAAATGATAACATAGCCAAAGCTCATTTATAATTGCCAAATTAAGTTATTAAATTATTGATGCAACAATGGTCATTGTCAGATTTTTTTCCCTCATCTGTCAGTCTCTTAACAGAAGTAAGGATCAGGGAGGTTGACCTCTCCATCTTTTTGACTCTTCATGTAGTAGCAAGATATTAGCAATGAGTAATTACAACATGTTGCACAAATCATTCAAATAAGGAATCAAATATTTCTGTTTGTTCTCCATAGAAAACTATACATAAAGGAAAATTTTACTGAGGAATTACTTACAGCACCTTTCCTTACTGAGACAGAGTTCTAAATATTTTAATATATTTTTCTTTTTTCTAAGATCAAATCATTGGTTAGGTATTTCAGGTTTATGTATTTTTATAGTATCAGTGCCATAAAATGTATACTTAACATCAATACAATTATACTTCAGCAGGTTTCAATTTGAAGCGCCAAGTTTATGCTAAGTGTGGGTAAAAAAATAACTTGATCAGAAACCAAGTGTTTATTGCTTTTCTCATTTTTTAGCACTGTGATGTCCACAGTTCAGATATTCAATGGAAAAAAGGAGCAGCAGGGGCAAAATATTCCCTTTATTTAAAATAGGTATCAACCTCATTCTTTATAACTCCCCATTTTAGTCAATATTTAAAACTTACAGTCTTCATATGTTGCTTAAATAATGTTAATCAGATAATTCTGTCCTTTTCAGGCAAACAGATCTTCGCACCATTAAGACTCAGGCCCACTTTACCTAAAGATGACTTGGACATTGTCTCATAAAGCTTTTGAAATGAAGACTTTAAAAATGAAACACTGGTTTCAGTGACTTTTGTTCAGAGTAGAAATGATCAATGACCCAATCAGGGTAGAAAGGATGCAGCAGAAGGACCAGTACCTATGATATTCACTGCCTTGCAGGATCAATATTTGAACTACCTGTTAAAGTCCAGTCCTGGTAGGGAGAAATGGCAAGTTATTATAATCTGAAAGCTATTTGATGAATGATATGGAGCTAATAGAAAATCTCAGTAGAGCTCAGTAGCTCTGTTACAAGTAACTATATAACTAGAGCCATCGTCACAAATGGTGTTTCTATGTCTATTCCAAGACGGACAACTAAGAATGAAATATACAGATGATGGAGGCTTTTAAATTCAGTGAATAGCTTTTGCTTTTAACATTCGTATATCACTGTGATTAACATGGTTTCTTCCCTGATCAATCTAGTATAAAATTATTGATGATACATTAGCTACTAAAATGTCTAAATCTACTTGTTCTTAATGCTTTTCTCTCACAAGATGATTCTTACATGAACAAAAAGAGAAATCAGTCAGAGCGCATGGTAAATCACTAGGCACTTCTATCTGTGATGTAACTTCCCAGGGAGATGCAAACCCTCTAACTTTAAGAGTAGTTTCTGAACATGCATATCTCTCACACAAGTTATATCATGCTCCTTCCTTATGAAGGATCTTAAGAAGCACATACGGAACTGAACTCACACCAATTATTAACTATTACAGTACAGAATGCACATCTGTTTTGTCACATAAAAATATTTTTACACCATGTTATTTTATTGCACAGTGAACAATTGCCTGATTTCCATAAAATTAAAATATTGCAGGAGAAAAGCATTCACGCTTTCCCCTACATATCTAGGGAATGGATAACAGTAATGGCAGCCAACATGGCCAACACCCTATTATTTACCTAGATTGAAGACTATAGAATTTACAAGCATTTGACATTTAGTTCATTAAAAAAAATATGAGAATATATGTATGATTGTATTAAATAGTCCATATTCCAGTACATGAGAAACTGTTTTATCCATGACCTGTGGTAGTATATACTTTATTCTGATGCTCAGATATTCTGAAAACTGTACATTTCTACAGTAGCTGCAAAAAGACTGGCTGTTCATGAGCTGATAGAATAGGTTTCATGTCATCGCAGGAAACCATGACATTCTGACACTTTTATGCTGGGTTACAAAGATTATAGCTGTGTACAGAGAAAAAAAAAAAAACAAAAAAAAAAACAAAAAAAAAAACAATTCCTACTGTGTGATATGTAACCAGTCGAAATATTGTTGGAAATACCAAATAAAATGACAGAGTAATAGAACTGCAGAATTGTTAAGGTTGGAAAAGATTATTGAGCCCAGCCAATTAACCTAGCACTGGCTGTGTTCACTACTAATACATATCCCCACAGGCCACATCCACATATTTTCTTTAATGCTTCCAAGGATGGTGATTCCACCACTTCCCTGAGCAACCTGTTTCAGTTCCTGGCCACCCTTTCCATGAAGAAATTTTTCCTAATAATCAATCTAAATCTCCCCTGGTGCAACATGAAGGCATCTCCTCTTGTCCTGTCACTTATTCCATGGGAGAAGAGTCTGACCTCCACCTGAACTATAACCTATTTTCAGGTGATTGTGAGCAAGAAGGTCCTCCCTGAGCCTCATTTTATTCAACATAAACACCCCCAGCTCCCTCAGCCACTCCTCATCAGACTTGTGCTCCAGCTCTGTTCCTTTCTCTAGGCACACTCCAGCCCCTCAATGTCTTTCTTGTAGTGAGGGCTCAGAAGTGGTCCGAGGATTGGTGGTGTGGCCTCACCAGTGCCCAGCACAGTGGTACAATCCCTGCCCTGGTCCTGCTGCTGCCACACCACTGCTGATACAGGCCAGATGCCATTGGCAGTGTTGCTCCCTTGGGCACACCTGGGCTCATGTTCAGCTGCTGTCACCAGCACCCCCACATCCTTTTCCAGCTTTCCAGCCGCTCTGTCCCAAGTCTTTTGTAGTACTGCCTGGGGTTGTTCTGAACCAAAACAGGACCTGGCACCTGGTCTTGTTGAACCTCATACAATTGGCCTCAACCAATCAATTAAGTTCATCCTGATCCCTCTGCAAAGCCTTCCTACACTCCAGTAGATCAACATTCCTACCCAACTTGATGTTATCTGCAAACTTACTGAAGATGAATGAAAATGTTGAATTTGTTAAATCTGCAAGACTTCCTTGTGGATCTTCAGATTCAGAAACCTCTTGGCACATGGTTGACATTGCCAAGGAGTGAGAGGTATGCAGAACAGCTTTGTATTAGCTTTTCTGTTCAGATCTTCAATCCAATTAGAGTACTTAAAAAGACCCCAAAAAACAACAAAGTCACTAAAACAGACTTGAGAAGAAGCACACAGCTGAAGAACAACCACATGAGATCTGCAATAATAGATATAAATTCTGATATTTTTAGTAGTTTCAAAAGGATGGGAAATAAAAGTGGAACAAGAGCACATGGATTTAAATAACAATAATATATTTGTAGCAGTTACCAATTAAATAGTCAGTATTTGGCCGTGTAATACAGTTTGGATGATGAGTTTTGCTAAAAAATGTACAGATGTCTGTAACATACATTCATATTTGTTTGTATGAGGTTAGATGGAAGTGAGTGTAAAATACAGCCTTGGTAATACCAGCATGTACAGCTAAACTGAGATTATAAAGTGAGGTAACACAGAGGAAAAACTTTTAAAGTTTGAAGAGTACGGAAGATATATGGACATTTAATATATTACACTGTAAGTGTCAGAAGTGGCAAGTAAACAGCCTATATGTCTATTGCAAACTTTTGGAGAGATGTTCTTTATTATTTTAGATTTCAATATTAAACATGATTCAAATATGATCTTAATAAATCACATAGTTCTAGTATAACTTCTATGCCTAAAAAAGGAAATCACACAGGAAAGTCTCCCTTTTGTTCTTGTAAATCTCAACAATTGTGAACATTTCAGTCCAGAAGTACCCAACTAGAGATTCTGATGAGAAAATTAACAACAAACAATTCAAAAATTTTCAGGTGTGTTTTATTATTATTAGCCACCTTTTCCTCTGCTTTTGAATCATTGGGGCACCCAACACTGGTTATCTAACTCTTGGCTGATTTGCCAGTGGAATTTTTATTTGATAAACGTATGAATAGGAATTAAATTGAACACTTTCACATTAAGTCTCTAAGCTGATAAAGCTGGAAAATATTATAGATGAGCTTGTAAACATCAGCGTAGCAAATTCTGCAGTGTTAATTTCTATTTTAGCAGTTAATTATGTTTTCTGATTATACTGGTAATTCTGTCTCCATGCTTCACCAAACTGTTTAGAAACTTTCTATGGCAATTGTTGTTTTATGAAAACAAAAACAAACAAAACAAACACCAATCACCCCCCAATAACAACAAAAACAGCAACAGAAACAAGAAAAAAAACCCTCAGAAAACCAAAAGAAACAAAACCAAGAAACGTCACAATGCATATAATTGTGAAACAAAACATCATGGCACAAAACAGGTCTTAGCAGAATTTCCATATGATGTTTTGGCACAAAAGTGATTACTAAACTACTACAAACATTTTATTATTTCTAGAATAGCTAAAGTGGATTTTTTTCCTGAAGAGACAGAATGTTATCAGCTATTTTGTCCTTTTTCTCCTCCTACCACTAAATCTACATATAAGCAGAAAAAATATTTTTAAAACTGCCAATGAAAACTCCCAAAAAACCAATAGAAGAATAAAAAGTTCTGAACATATAAGTTAATTTATAATCTGTTGTAATAAATCAGCCATGACTCCATTTTATTAATGGAGGAAAAGCCCATTCTTTATTCACATAACTCATTTTATACAGTTTCCACAGACCTTGTGTACAACACCAATTGGCCAGTAGTTTCCTTACTACTTCATTTATTGGTCAGAAGGTGATTTGTGTGTGCGTGCTAAGATTCAGGTGTTTACATTTTTCCTTTGAATTCTCATGGGACAAATCCATTGTTTACCCAGGAACAGACTTGTTTTTCTCACCAAGAACAGATTGTTTTGTTAACGAACTTTTCATGCCCAAGATTGTTTCACATGGGAACCAGCAAGCTCTCTGTACTTAGAAGAAATGACAGGCCAGCTTGGCTATTCAGCAGAGCAAAGCTGATTTCATAAGGCCTTCCTTTTATAACATCTCTAACCTGTCTGCAACAATAATCTACCTCGTAGAACAGTAATTATCATAAGAGTCTAATCTACATACCACTTGAAGCTGGAAGTTGAGACAGTTGAAGATGTGGAAAAATTGCAAACAGCGCAGTTTAAAATCAAATATGGAGCAGATTTAGAAATGTGGAATGTGAAAAGAACAAGTGTGAGCAAACATCAAAAGGCACTTCTAAATGCAGTTGGATAACATACTTTTGGGCAGCCTAAAGGGCAAGTTAGGTGAAAGACACGCAGAAATGAAATCAAGTAGCAGTTAGAAGGGTTTATGTATCAAAACAGACAAACTTCAGAAGACAAAATAACACTCATCCCCAATAGTTTTTCCATCATTACAGATTGGAAATACAATACATAAGAAGGCAAATTTACCTTCAAAAAATTCCAGAGTTCTGGACTTCCTTTGCCTATTATATAACTACAAGAAATTGATTCTGCTGATTAACCTTCAAATATCTTTAAGAGATGCAAATACTGAGTTTGAAAGCAAAAATATGGGCTGAAACAACAAGTACAATTACAGTGTATATAAAGAGGAGTGCAAGAAGATGCAGAATGCTCATGAATTCCAGGTACTGAAATACTTAAAGCACTATGTATGCTAGCATACATACATATATGAACACTGACTTTTTAGACAGTAAATTCACTAGAAATTCTTTTTCCTATAAAGCTGAGGCTGTCAGGGATAACAAATTATTAAATTGCTTCAGAGCATATGGTGTTTTTGTGTTGTTTCTATCACTCACTGAATGAGACTGAGTTAAACTACCTTTTTAAATTACTCTCTATGCAGTGAAACCAAATCACACTTCATTTTCCAAATATTGCCAGTGAATTTTTATATATGCTATAATAATTTCAGATTTCATGTAATAAATACTGTAGAAAAATGTCAATTTTTCCCTTCACCATGACTCTATGCTTTCAAGTATGGATTTTAAAAAAGTGGTGTTTCTTTCCTAGTTCTAACTGCCAAAAGTTATTGCTGTCACAATTGGTTCTGCTGTGGATTTCCCATTAAAAAATTAAGTTTTAATTTTGTTAACTTAAGTTGTAAACAAAGTTCAAGTTTGAAGGACAAGGATATATGAATTTGCATGGCCTTTAGTGCTACCATCACATGTGATCAACAATTTTCATTGGAAAAAAAGAAATTTATAAATAGAAAAACTATGTCCAAAAAGATGAATTAAAAAGTTTCCATTAACAACAGGTTAATAGGCTGCAATAATTCATAATTAGACAGTTTCATCTTATTCAGATATGAAGTGTGTAACTAGTGTCTTCCAATCTAATAAAAATAACAAAATATTATTTGAGTTTGTTACAGTTTATGTAATATAATTTGAACTCTCAAATGAGAGATCTTTAATGAAAACCTTGGAAAAAATCTCTCATTATGTTTATCTGTTAGTTATTCCACTCTTCATGCTTGAGGACACTGTCCCTGGACCGGTTGCTGAAGACTGTAATGATTTGAAAACTGAAATTATTGTTGCAGTTCAGAAATTAAAAAAACAACTATTATTATGAAAAGAATTTACGCATAGAGAAAAATGAGAGCCTTGTTGAGATAAAGGAACTCTAAGCGAAAGAGCCATGACTTGTGACTGCCTTGCATATAGGTACACAGCCCCACAAGAATTTCTTTGTCCCAAAATAAGTATTTTAGTCTATAGAATTCTTTTGTAATACCTCACAGAGTAACTTTAAACCCAGATAAATTAGGAAACAGCAATGTACATGACATTTTCATTTGAGGTTAAACTAATGACATGCTTAGTAACTTACTATTTGCAATTATTTTGAAAGCAAAAATTTCACTCTTTACCAGTTTTTATTAATCTCTTTTTTCCTTTTGTTTTGGTGGTAGATATTGTATGTTCCTTTTTAATTTCATTTTAAATATACAGTTCCCTGACTAATGAACAGACTTTTGTAAAGTATTTTGTCTACCTACTTTTTAAGATTAATTCCACAATTTTTCTTCTACTTCCTTTCTTCTGCTTAATTTTGTAAATAAATATGTCAGCTGCCATTATTTTATGCTTAGAAAATGTAAAAAAGTAAAGTTAAACTGACAATATTTTTTGGATATATACAATAGCTATTAGTCATAGGATTAATCTGAATTAATCATTAATTAAAAATACTCATCTAAAGAACTAAAAACACTTTTAGTCTGTAAAGCCATGCATGAGAAAATTAAGAAAAGCTGATTCACAGTTTTTATCTAGTTGTATTTCTTTCTTACATACCTTCATTTACAGTGACGAATCAAACATCAGCATCAGTAAGATTTCCATATAATTCCACATTACAATGTAGAGATAATCATGCAACCACATAATGACATGGATGGTCAGCCTAAGCAAAACTTGTAATTTTGTAAGTTTGAAGTGCTTCAGTTCATGACTCCCATTATAAACACTGAATTAATTATTCTTATGCTCTGTCTTCCATTATGTCAGTAAGAAAAATGTAAGTTATATTCAGCACAAGACCTTTCACAACAAAAGTACCACCTCACCACTGTCTCACAAAGGTCCATTCTTCAGATACAAGAATGCCTTACAGAATCAGTGACAGATAATCCCATAGCAAGCAATTATTTCGATCAGGAGAACCTACACTAAGATACATAGGATGATCACAAGAATGTGGTTCTGTTTGGTCAGTAAAGTAGAGGAAATTGAGATTTTCTTGATGCCATGCAGGAAAAAAAAAATGGAAGTCTTATGGAAGAAATTCATGGCTGAAGTGGAAGCTATGAACAGAAGCCCAAGCTGAGTCTTCTTCAGTTTTACTAAATCAAACTATATAGTTCTTTCAAGGCAGCACTTCTTTCTAGAGGTGCAGGATACACACTGCAATGCAAAACTGTTAAACACTGTATTTTGGTTTTCTGCAAAAATCATTGAGACTAAAAATAGAGAAATTATTTTGGCAACTTCAATGCCTTTTCTGCTGGAGAGAAACAAGAAAGCATTTTTGAAAGCACTGAATTCAGGTTAGCTGATTTTTAATTGCATGGAACAGAGAAATGGTAATTTTATGTCAGAGATGTATTCTGATCAATATGCAACACTAATGAAAAAAGGTGGCAATCTTCCTTTAACAGCACAATTCAAATAATTCTAAAAAAGGTGAAGTTTTAGTAAAATTAGCCATGTACTCTCTGTAGGTCAATGTCTGTAGTAAGTATGAAACATTTGCAAATAAATACTAACTCTTTCTAAATTACTTTGCCACCAAGATTGATTAAACACAGATTTATTTTAAAGAGATTAAATACTAATTTACATCACTACATCATGAAAACCTATTATATTGGTTTGAAATTGCTTTGCCAATTATTTACAAATGTCTAACAACCATAGGTTAAAGTTATGCTGGTATAATAATGCTGTCTTATTCATGCAGAAGACAATTATTAATGACTGCCATTACTGCAGTTAAAATTCATACATTTAATCTTATTTATGAATTTAAATGTACTCATTTTCCATGTTTATCACAAATAATATGAGGAGTGATTTGGAATTTGCTAACAAAAATAGGCTTAGGAGTATTTTAAATTACAAGAGGATTATAATATTGCAGAGACAATAGATGCTTTCTAAACACCTGCTTATTAAATTTTTATCAATGTCTCATTAAACCAAATATGGGAGCATAGTGGTTTTTATTTTGTTGGGTTGTTTTTTTATATGCTGTTTGGTTTCTTTATGAGACTTTTCCAATTTCTTCATCTTGGGCATAATGTCTATTACCTGAATGTGTTTTTCTGTATTTCATCAGAAACCTCCACACTACATATTCAATCACCTAACAGCACACAAGCAACATATTTTTTTCCAAATGCAGGAAAACAGTGTATAGCATTCCCAGTTTAACTCCATCCGGTTTCAGTGGAACTGTTCTTTTATAAATATGAAAGGCAACCTTGCTGACTGAGCTCCTGATGTCAAGCACCTTTTTTTTTTTTTTATTTTGCAATGTGTCACAAAGACAATTGATTCGCTCAGTATTTGTCTGTAACAGATTTTAATGTTGTCTTTAATGGATCAATGTCTTTAATGGATCAATTTCCAAACAGCTCTCAGAATCTTGGATTACTGAATTTTGGATCATTGGATTTTGGGCCCCAATATCTATGTCCTGCTAAATTGCATATATCTAGAGGTGGTGCAAAATTAACATGAATAATCTGGGGTATTTTCTTTTATAGCTCTATAGTTTAGGTATTTCAATACATGTTGTGGGAAAAAAAACTGACACATTTCTACACAACATGAAAACTGAAATCATAATGAACACTGAGAAGGTTTTTTTTCTCATTAAAGAGATTGATTTTAAGAAAATATATTAAAATAAGGACTTTTCTAAACCTGATTTGATGGCTATTATTTTGTATTGGAAATTAATATTCATATTCATCGTTCCTAGGAAAACTGAAGACAGATAATAGAAAGAGTTTATAACTCAGTCTACTTTCAAGAAAGTAATATAACAGTGGTATTTTAAGTTTTGATTGTCCCTGGCTACCTACGAACTCATTGCAAACAAATGGATAACCTTCAATCCCCATGTGTAAAGCGAATTCAGTCCTGTGTATGGAACATGACAAATGCATAGCATCGTTTTTTATATTTCCTTCACAGTATGACCTTGTGGTAGTATACATGACTGTTTTTAAACAAAATTTTAAGAAATTTTCAAAAATTATCTATGTCAATGTCATCAATACACTTAAAATTATCACTTAGCCATATTTAGTGTTGAACACCTAATGACCTCAAACATAAGTGACCGTGGAGCTCAGTTCTCCATTTATTTCTCATTAAATTTTTTTTTTCTCACTGTGTAAAACCAGAACATACATAGTGGCAAATATTGCATAGAACATTTTCCTTGTATTTGGCAGCCTGCCACATGTTTTGAAAATAAAAAAACACTTGCTTTTATAGAGATCTTGTCAAAATTTCTTTCTGTGAGTCTATTGGCATTTTTTCATTTCTCTTGCAAAGTATTATGACTGGAAAAAAAATCAAGTCAGTAGCTAAAAAGAGCATCTTAAATCTATATTGATACTAATAAAGAAGAGAAAGCTCACTTCAAATACATTGCAAAAATTATTATTTCAATGGACATTTTTAATTAAGAATTCTATTACATGCATTTTACTGCTGTACATGTTTCTCAAGGTTTTTTGAAAATGACTAGTTGTCATAACAACTGAACTTTCAAAAAGTCTGACCTAATTTTCCATTACGAGCATTAGTAGTCTAGCATGGAATTTGAGTAAGCTAAGGACAGTATCAGGGAACGTATCAAGTTCAAATTTCCAAACACAAAGGTCTGGATGCTCAGCAAACCTTTGACAAAGTTCAAAATGTGAGTTTTTGTTCTTTTCAAAATGTGAGGCAAAGATAGTGTTGCATTGCTCGTCTTTTGATTTTGGTGTTACCACAGGCTGTTTGGAATCTTATTTCAGGAAGTCTGTTGTTTTCTAGAACTAAAACATTGAATCAAGAGCATAAATCTTGAAAGGACAGAACACTGACAAATTGAAGAAAGTTCTATCCAAGGAAAACATGCATGTGTTTAACGTCTAACAGGACTAAAATAAATATCACAGTATTTAATACAGAGGAAACCACAGTTGGTTATAACATCAAGGGTTGTGATACACTTGAATACATATCAGTATCTCTCTTTAAGGAAAAAAACAACTGAATATATTAGATAATGCTGCTTCTGCTGCCTGTATCTTCTCTCCCTGTATTTAATGCCAGAGGATCACTGCTCAAGGAGTTAGTATTGGAGATATTTCATTACCTGGAATTTATAAAGGGAAACATTTTCATCACAAGAGCAGACAGTAGTTTATGATAAATGACAGAATTTTGCCTTTCCATAATACAAGGTATTTCTTGTAAAACCTAGCTTGGTCTCTGTTATCTTCATCTATACACTTTTAAATAACTCACTTCTTTCCCTCACTTGCATTCACTTTTTTGTGCAAGTCATCAAGGGTTTAGGGTGAATTCTTTAATGAATTATTGTTTGATTTTACATTTGAGCAGTTTGCTGCAATTTTCCTCTCCCAAAAAACATTCAAGGAGCCACCTTTTAAGTTGAACTCAGAACAACAAAGAAATAAAGGAATTAGATCAATATTTTAATAAGTAATATAATGCAGTGCTAAACCAGAAAACAACCTTAAAAGCAATGAACAGAAGTCACAAGAAGTTTAGGTGCACAAAGATCAATAAATTTATGTGTTGCCTGTTTTTACGAGAAGCACAGAATAAGTGGCTGCATTGTACAGCTAATATCATAACTGGCTCCTCAGGACATGGAATTTCTGGAGCGAGTCCAGAGAAGGCCACCAAGTTGATATGAGGACTGAAGCACCTCCCTTAGGGAGATAGGCTGAGAGAGTTCGGGCTGCTCCTCCTGGACAAAGAAAAGGTTGAATGAAAAGTTCACAGCAACCTTCCAGTATCCAAGGGCCTTATAGTGAAGCTGACTTTTCATCAGGAACTATGGTGACAGGACAAGGGGAAATGGCTTTACATTGAAAGTTGGGAAATTTAGTTTACATGTACAGAAGAAAAAATTCTTCCCTGTGAAAGTGGTGAGGCACTGGCACAGAGAAATTGTGGAACTCCCATCCCCGGAGGTGTTCAAAGCCAGGCTGGAAATAAAAAAAAAATCCTGAAGTTACTGATTTCTGAATCAAAATATTTAGTGATTAAATTATTCCTCCTCAGTTATATATCCAACTGAATTTTGGGTATACCCAAATTTCTTGTTTGACTAAATCTAACTACTTTAACATAGACATATAAATCATTGCAGTAATTAGAAATTTCATCAGACAGACAATTAATCAAACAGAATTCTAACTTGCATTTCTCAAGAGATTATTCTAGGAGAATACAATGCACCTTTTGGGTTTTTAACTCAAGGAAATCAATATATTTTCAAAAGTTCTTATGCATTTTTGATAGAAAAAACTCTTTATTGCTCAGTATTTACATTCTGGATCTCTCTTGACATATTAAAATTAATATAATTGTAAGTCTGGTGGGTACACACTGATTACCTCGATCATGTATGAAGAGAAAAATCATGAAGAAGTAAAATATCACAAATATTAATTCCTGTGCACTTTTAAATATGCATCTGATATAATCCTGAATGAGGAAAAAAAATGGCTTGAAAATCACTGGAAGGATTGAAGTGCAGTACCACTTGAGTTCCTCTGTTAATTCTATTTCATCTACTACACTGTCATTTGCTTTTTCTTTGACTCACAAGAAACAGGGTCTTGGTTTAAAATACAGGTGCCTGCCAAGGAATGTGGGAACCTTCCTGGGACAGAAAATATGAACCCCTTCCTCAAAAGTTCCTCAAAACTTTGAAATTACAGGGCTTTCAGGCAAAGATATGGGAAAAGGAATAACAGCTCATTACTAGTGTATATATGTATAACAAGACAAACAAATGGCAGCAACAAGAAACACACCCAGAAGACAAATAATCAACAAAACAATAAACAATAAAACCCCCTTCACTCGGCTGTCCAGCGCTTTCCCTTTGGTGCAGTTCCACTCACAGCCAGCAGGGGCGCTGGTGGCTCCCGGCCGGGCAGGACAGGTGTGGTGATCCCCCCGCGGCTGCAGGGGGCGCTGTGGCAGGGGCTCGGCCGCCTCTCCACACGGCAATGGCCGCTCCAGCAGAGGGAGGGCAAGGAAAGGGCCTTCCTTTCCAAGGAGAGGGCCTTCCTTTCCAAGGAAAGGCTCTCCCTTCGCAAACTCACAGGCAGCAGCCAGCCTCAGGGCTACTCTGGGGGGCAAAATGGACTCTAGCAGGAACTTCGGAGCAGAAGGCTGGAATGGCAGAGGCGAGCGCACCCAGGGTGGCAAAACAAAGTATAGCAAAGACTCCAAAGCTGTGACAGGAGCCGCGGGGCTCTGGGAGGACATGGGGTGTCGAGTTAAAGCGTAGCAAAAAGCCCAAAGTAGCAGCAGGAAACAGCAGAGCTGGGCAATGGCAGACAGACTTCCGCCAGCATCTGGGAGACGCTTCCTCCAGAGAGGGGGAGGCAGTGAGGGCTCTCCTCCCCGTGAGGCCGGGTGTTGAAAAGGTCCCAGTTCGACAGCTGCTCTTGCAAGCAAAGGCTCACCCAGAAGAAGCAGTGAAGGAGAAAAACTCTGCAGTGGCAGTGAATTCCCTGGGCAGCAGCAGTTTGTCACCAAAACCACAACTGTGTCCACTCCGATCCAGAGAGCCAAACAGGGAGAAGGGACTGAGCCCAACCCCTGACCCCCAGCCAAAATCTCTGCACTTTCCAAGGGAAAGTCCCCCAGCTAAGACACAGCAGCAAACTGCACCCTTCCACCTCCTCCTTGTCCCAGCCACATCTTTTTTCTCTCGCATCATTCCATCACTTAGACATAAAATGGAAGAAAAAGTTCATGGGAGGAATAAAAAATAAAAGAAAGGAAAAATCCTAAATTCCAAGAGGCAAGAAATAAGCAAACAGTCTAAATTATTACATAGTAATTAAAAAATTGCTGCATTTTACCTGACTGGTAAGTTATTAGACGCAAAGAAAAACCACAGAGAAGTCTTACATATTGTAGAGTAAATACAGTGGTTTGATGAACAGCCAAATTGAGATCACACATCCTGGTGAACAGTACTGAACTCCACCAGATTTAAAGTTTTAAACTTAAATAAACAGCGTATTTTATTTCATATAGTAATATAATCTAGATAGGACTCTCCTGCTAAATTTAAGCTCATCTACAATACTCATGGGGTTGAAAAATGAGTAGAGCACATTCCCCAAGACTGTAATATTTGTGATTTTCCTTCTGAGTGCATAACGGCCATCCATTATATGACAAGGCAACAATAAACATGGGAATATCCAATGACCTTTAGCAACCTTAGATGAGCATATACTTTGTCATTAACTAGATATATTCCTGGAAAAATACAGCTGCATGAAACATTACTTATTTATAGCAGAGAGTAACCATAAGTCAATAGCCTGTAGAGAAGCAGCAAGGCAAAAGATGGAAAGTAGAAAAAGAAACTTTTCAGGTAATCTTTGAAGAAAGCACATAAACTCATCAGGAGGAAAAAAATGTAGTATAGGTCAGGGACATCAGATGAAAGGATCAAAATACATTAAAATATAAAGACAGCAAAATTTCCAACTTTTTTCCCAGTCAGGTGTTTTCAGAGAGTTCTTTCCAAACAAAACATATTAGATGCCCAAATTAAACAATCACATGATGTACATAGCAAGTTAGAAACAAAAATTTTTAAATCACTTGTGATAGGTTGTGTGAGTCAAACAAGGATGTCAAATGTATATCTCTAGTTATATATTCAGAAACATCAAGGACAAGCCTGAATGTCAGGTGTACATGTCCATGAAATGTGGACGTGGCAACAGAAATTAGCATATGTACTTTAATGAAAAGACTCATCAAATACTATGGAAAGCACCTACTAGTGGAAAACACTTGTATAAACTGTTGAACAAATATGCTCATATAACTAACATCAGATTAAAAGTCACAGATTTATCAGCAAGCAAAATGTTGAACATATGAAGTTTGAGTGTCTCTTTTTTAAAAATTACTGTAGAAATTATTGACTTTCTGAAGAAACAAATCTATTGATTGCTTGATGACATACGGAACAATTAACAAATAAATGTGTATTGGGCTTGCCTGGCAAGGTTTTGGTAGTGGGAGGGCTACAGGGGTGGCTTCTGTGGAAAAGTGCCAGCAGCTTCTTCCATGTCCAACAGAGCCAATGCCAGCTGGCTTCAGGGCAGACCCACCACTGGCCAAAGCTGAGCCCAGAGATAGTGTATTATAGAAGAAGAGTTATTGCACAAGAGCAACTTCATCCAGAGAGCAGGACTGAGAATGTGTGAGAGGAACAGCCCTGCAGACGCCCAGGATGGTGCAGAAGGAGGAGCAGGAGGTGCTCCAGGAACCAGAGCTGAGATTTCCCTGCAACCTATGGAGCAGCCCATGGAGAGGGACTGAGATTCCCCTGTTGCCCATGGAGTATCACAGGGGAGCAGAGATCCAACTGCAGCCCATTGGAGGATTCACATAATAACAGGGAGATGCCAGAAGGAGACTTGTGAGCCCACAGGAAGCCCATGCTGAAGCAACCTCCTAGCAGAACCTGGAGCAGGTTGTTCCTGAGGGACTGACCACATGAGAAGGACCCACACTGCAGAAGTTTGTGAAGAACTGCAGCCCATGGGAAGAGCTTACACTGGAGAGGTTTATGAAGGACTGTTTGTCATGGCAGGGACATTACACTGGAGCAGGGGAAGAGTGTGAGGAAGAAGTGGCAGAGACAAGGTGTGATGAACCAACTGCAATCCCCATTTTCTATCCTCCTGCACTACTGGAAAGGAGACAAACAGGTGTGAAGCTGAGCCTAAGAAGAAAGGAGGAGTAGGGGGGAAGTGTTTTAAGATTTAGCTTTTATTTTTAATTTTGTTACTCTGATTTCATTGGTAATTATTTAACTTAATTTCCCAAAGGCAAGCTTTTTTTGCCCATGATTGCAATTGGTCAGTGTTCTTGACTCAGAAGCCTTTCATTATAATTTCTGTCCCCTGTTGTTGTGGTGCAGGATTCATTTGGTGTGTTCTGTTACCCCCTAAAGCTATAATGGTTTGGTCCTGGGATCCCCCTCTCCCCCTCCCCTGGAACCTCTCTCTCCGAGAGTGTCAATTCGGAGGAGGGTCCCTCCTTTCTTTCTTCTACTTTGCCTGCCTGCTGCTCACTGCTGCCCCTTGCTGAGGCGCTCCCGGGATGCCCCTGACGCATCTGGGAAGTGCCTCCCTCCCCCCCCGGCTGTCGGCTGCGGTGCCTTCAGCTCAGCCGGTGCTACCTCCTCCCCTCCCCGGGGGAGTAGAGAAACTTGGACAGCAGCACGGCACCCTGTCCACTTGGGGAGGGGAGGGTGTTATGGATTGACTTTGGCACAGTGCTAGTATTTCCGTGAAAGGTGTATTCCTTAAAACGGTTACTGTGAGATGTGATTCGGGAACAGAACAAAACAGACTCTAACTTGGGAATAGAGGAAAAAGACAACACTTTATTAATCTACACAGATACAAAAAGGAAGGGGAAAACTACACACATAACAATTTACAATAGAACACTTTCAAAAACACTCCTCCTCCTACCCCCAGCCCTCTAACATTCAAATCTCCTCTAACACATCAATTCTCAATCTAACACTCTCCTTTCACACAAGCCCCCCCCAGTCCATCAGGAGAGAGGAGCCTCCTTCTTGCACCATGGGCCTTCCCAGGAAACACAGTAGAACTTCTGTGCTTCCATGTCACACACGGCAGCTGCTCAAAGAGAAATCTGCCATGGTGACTATCTTCTTTTTATGTCTAGTGCTCTCACTACTGTCTATGGATCTAAACTACTCTTTAGGTTTTTTTAAGAATGCTTTTCGCCCAGTTCCAAGAAGATGGCCTTCTTTCACTATTTGGGACGCCTGTCCCCCCCATTTCACTCCCCTGGGGCCTGGGGCTCAGGAACAGAGATCCTTTGCTGAAGGCCGAGGGCTCCACCACACCCTCCCCCTCAGTCTCTGCTCTTTCGGCTTCTCCTTGCGGCCTTATCATTCTTGGCGTCTGGCCAACCGCCTCCCCCAAGGTGCAGTCTTTGCATTAACGGAAGAACCTGGCTTCACCCGTGGCTATGTAAGAGGAAAAGTCTGGCCTAAAGCTACTCTAATCATTTCCTCCATCTCAGGTGCTCTATCTGCTGGCATTCCTTCACTTACTCAAACTTTCTTCATCTTTCCCCTCCTCCATCCCTTCTCAATTTACAGCTGAGGAGGATTAGTGTTTTTATAGCTTCTATTGTTTCAACACTAAAAGGGTTAAAAGCTTAGTTTGGTCTGGCAGCGGCTGGGCACCTTGCCCCCCCCTGCCCTTCTCCTCCCGACTGCTTTATCCTTCTTTCCCGGAGAGGGCTGCCTAAACCATCCTAGGAACTTATCCACTTCTGCATCTTGCAGCGGCTCCGGCTTCCCTCTCTCTCTCTCTCTCTCTCTCTTCTTTCTCAGGCCACATGGCCTCCCCCTCCCCCACCCAGACGCAGCTGGGCAGGGGAGAGGATCCGATCTGCTCACCTGCCGGACTCCAAAGAAGAAGTCTCTCTAGGAGTGCTCTGCTTTTAACCCCTGTGTGTTCTCAGAGGCGTATTTAAGTCCCCAGTGACCACACTAGGTGCTAATCTGAAATTTAGCCACTGATTGGTTTGACCATAACTTCCCAAAACCTCACTTCCGGGTCAAACCATGACAGAGGGATAAAGTGGCATTGGTGTCCAGCCAGCATTGATCCATCAAAATGTATAAGAAATAAATATAATAACTGTTCATAGAAAGAGAATTAAATTAAGTTTCCAAATTATATTAAAAACATTGGAAATATCACTCACCTATATACCTGTTGGGAATCTTTTATGTGGATTTTCATTGATTAACAAATTAATAATCTCCAACACTGCAGTTTCCTTTTATTCCGTTCAGGAACAAATAATTTTTGGTGATATATGATCTAGTTGTATAATATATAGTAAAAATGTAGTAATTGGATGAATATAAAACTAGGTTTGGATTAATGAAAAATTGATATTTTTCCCTCAGTTTTTTTTTTTTTCCAGGTCTTTTGGACAAGAAGTTGGATAGTTCAGATTGCTGAACTGTTCAGGATCTGAGCTGTTCATTGTCTGAATGAACTCTTATTTACAGCTCAGCTCCTTTCATCATTGATGATAAATATATAATTTCACCCAATATTGTCCCAGTGACAACTGGATAAAAGCAGCTTCATTAGTATCCTTACGTCCAATCAAATAAGCATAAGGACTATAATCTTATTCCCAAGAATTTTGACTTCAGCTTTGACAGTTCACAGTGCAACTACTCTACTCATGAATTCAGCCTGATTATGCATGTATGTAACTATTTAATCCTGATGTTACTTAGGCAGTAACTTAGGACGTTACTTATGCAGCTTTATATTCTTTTATGTTGCACTACAATAATATTTATACTCACTATTCTCAGTTCTGCTAACTGTTTTTCATAATTTCTTAAAAAGGTTGTCACTCCCCTCCAATACATAGTTTTTTAATAATACAAAAATGTATCCTATTGCATTTTTATTTGCTGGAATGGCTATGTGGAAAAACCGGGCAGACAAAAAAGGGGTTTTAAACAGGCACAAGCAAAGCAAAGAACTAACTATTAAATATTCTCTCATAGCTGTAGAAGAAAAAGACAGTTCCCTTGGTAAATCCAGTCTAAATGTGAGAACTCTATAAATCTTCAATGAGCAATTGTTATGGTAAGAACTTTGCATCAATAGTTAAATCTATTTATGATTTACAAGAAGAAAAATCATCTGAATTTTAATGTCTTGTCTATTTATTTAACAATGGCTAATTGAGACAGATGTTAGGAGATAACAGATGCTAAATGATTCTCTTATTTTATAAGACATTTATAAAAGATAAACAAAATGAAATGTCAAAATGATAGAGCTACTCTCAGTTCAGAGATACAAGCCTCCCTAACCTCATTAAGATGAAAGCTATAGGAAGAACAGGTGTTCATGTAAGTGGGATTTAAGTTTGCATTCTTGAAAATAATTTTCTACATGCTCACACATTCCAGTATGTCTGTTGGTTCTGTCTTAAAATTGAAATATGTGTTACATTCTGTGGTTTATTTTATACTAGATCATTTTAGCTAATCTGTAACAAGTTGAAATTCCAGCTTCTTATTCATCTTTTATTTAGATACTAAATTCAAAACTATGGATGTGCCAGCACTCCCCTCAGCCCAGTGGTAGGTAAGAAAATTCTAAATTATATTGAGGAAAAAAAAAACCAAGATAATTAATCTACTCCTGACCGACGTACTAGTGCCATAATCATGATGATTGCAGACTGAACACAAATATATCTATGAGGGTAGACAAATTAGAACTAAGTGAGTGAAAAGGGAGGTTAAGACCAAGTAATTATTGGTAAGATTAATTTGTTTTATAATGTCACTTTTTTCCATTAGTAGTGAGAAAAAGTATGGTCTCATCAAAGATTCAAAGAGTTTGTAAGATTCCAGTCTGTTCCATGGATTACATTCTGTATTTTTAGGCACAAATACCTCATAAAATAAAAACTCTATCTTAGGGAATATGTAAGGGATCAACCGCCCTAGCACTAAGCCATGACATACATAACTTGGTTATTGATTAAGTTCTTGTTATAGGAAAGGAAATTTTTCTAACAGTATGTTGATTATATATTTCAATATCTCAGCTAGATCTAACACCAAAGATTTCTTTTTCATGAAATAAAACATTTTTATTTAAATTACTTATCTCAGGTTAATATTAGAACACAATATAGTCTTGTTGTTGCATGAGAACAAAAAAAAAAACGAATGCTGCAATAAGCAAAATTTGAACTGAATAAACTGATTACACAAAACACTGCAAAAAATTAGTAGAGCTATTGAATCTACATTTAAAGGTCAATTTTTAGGTGATTAGTAGTATAGTTTAAATTTGCCTTATAGATTAAAATACTTGTGGTAGTACAAAATAAATAAAATAAGGTAAATAATCTTCAAAACACATCGGCTGCTGGAAACCAGGAAATATTATTAGAAATTACAGTAAAATCAATGGGATTTATGGTCAACAAAACATTAACATTTTTCTTGACCAAAAGGGTAGTTTTCATCAGAAATACTTACATAAAATACAATTCTAATTGGCATTTCATATGCCAATTAAAATTGCAAAAGAGAAAAAATTGTTCTGTTATATAGGAAATTATGGCACTCACCTATACTTGCAGAAATTGTTTTTAAAAATTTATTTTGATAGTAAGTTTTTAAAAATAAAATAATTTTCCTCATTTTCTGGTAAGCCATATGATGAGCTCTTATGAGTAAGCTTCTCTTCTATTAATGAACTGTTCTATTTTGTTTAAATAAGGTAATATTACCTGGTCCTCATACTGGGCAGCTCTAGCACATAGTGATTTGAAGTTCATCAATAACAGAGGAAACTTCCACTCAAGATACTGCTTCGTAAAGTCTCTTGCATCTATAGAGAGTACGTGTTCACCCACTGAACAGTCTTATCCTCTTTCTTGTACAAAAGAGGATTTCCTATGTAGTTAAAAAACTTCTCTAAGGTTTATCTTCTCTAAACATTCATTCGAACAAGTATGAACCCATTTATACTGCCTTTCAAGTGAAGTTCTCAAGTTAGAATCCAGAAATCTGTAAATCTGTTAATACTTGTACAGTATTTGGATAAAACAAAGGACCTTAAATTTTCAAAAGCTCTCAAAGGACTTGGGAGTTTGAGCCTGTTTTAAGGTTCAGGGGACTTGGAAAAATGGGAGAGTGCTTATGTCTTTGTAAAATTCATGGTCAATAAAGAGAGCTGTCATTTGAAAACAGGCCAAGGACAATAGATTTTCAGCAGTTCTTCGCCCTCTCACAGCTCATTCCTCACTCAGCACCTACAGGAGTTTCTTTCAGTTTCAAAGACCAACACAACACAAGGTGAGACAAAAAAAGCTACTGAGCAATTAATAAACATTTACTTCTATATCATAAAGCCACCAACTATAAATTGTGGCAAAATAGAAAGAAATTTGTATGAAGTAAAACAAAAAAAAATCATCCTGTATTCAGAGGCTGTTGAGAATATATTATAAAATGCATGTGAAATGTGATCACTCAATTAAAAATCTCTAGACTGGAAGATGTGGGCAAATTCTGCATTGAATAAGAGAATAAAATAATTTTAATTGCTTTTTTATTCCCTCCATTTTCATTGTTCCTGGTTTTAATATTTACTACTCCAAAACAATCAAAAGTATACATTAGACTGAGAAGTTATATAAATAAGAAAATCCTTCCAAAATTTACAAGCATTCTGCTTTAAAATGCAATGCTGCTTATCATGAGTGAGATTTTTTTGGAGGTTTTTTTTTTCTTTTCATAGTTCTCTTTTCAAAGTAAAAAAAATGAAGTGGGGGCCAGGGGGAACTAGCAAGGCCAAATGTTCCATGCCTCATTTTTTATGGACAGAAAGAAAATACCACAACCTTCTTTTATGGGCTTGGCAGAAAGCCACAACACTCAGAAGTACACAACTATTTTAAAGCTTTTCACTTAGGTCTGCTGGAGTGAATTAAACCTTTCATCTTCCTTTTCCTTTGTGCATGTGTGTGTGCTAAAATAAGCCAAAATTGTCACCAATGAAGCTATATATATTCAAAGAAAAGGATATGCCATTTTTCACAGACATAAGACTTTTTTATTAGCTTACAAATAATGCACTTCTATTTTTGTAGCTTCTCTTTCTTTTATCTTTTCTTTTAATAATAAAGTCCTTTAGGAATATAAGTTTGACTCCTGATGAAATTTGGTCAGAGATCCCAGCTCAGTGAGATCTGGGTAATAGTCAGGTATTTTATGATGATAAATTACAATTATAAAACTCTGGTATTCCAAAATAATTTATAGTGTAATCAGTAATTTTAACGACTTTTGCTCGGGAGACAGTCTGTGTTCTTGCATGAGTGCAAAGCATATATGGAGCTCATTCCCATCCCTCTGTAATGTGGAAGGAAACCACAAGAAAAGGTAGGTTAAAATAGTAGCCAGCTGGGCCAGTGGTCCAATCCATCCATGATTCTTTTGAGAAACTGGTAATTTGTGGTATTGTTTTATTTCTTTCTTCTAGGCATGAAATTCTGAGTCACAGCCTTGTCCTTCCGCCATTCTGTGAGTTTTGGTAACAACTACTGTTTAGAAAAGAGTAGTGAACTGATATAGCCTGAAAAACTAGACTACTACTACTAGCCTACTACTTTTCTCCATAGTTTTTCGCTGGATTAGTTCACTGGTACAAATATCACATGGCCTTGCAAACGGAAATACTTTTTTCTGCCTCTGTGGAGAAAGCAGTGGTTACTGCCTAACTGTAGATGAGGAATGTACAGTGCATATGACATACCTTCAGTTCAGTAAGGCTCCATGTTCTGCAGTTCTCCTTTGGAATATGAAGTACAGACTAGCAGTTGCACTGGAATCTGGCTGGACCCCTGGGCTCAGGGATCTTAATCAAAATCTCATATTCATCTGGCAGATGACAATGAGCAGAGGACTCCAGAGGTTGGTAGAGAGTCCAACCATATCCAACATGCTCATCTATGACGTGGCTGTTTGCAATTCACCTATAGACAGCACTGAATTATGGGGAAAAACTGAGAATAAACAGCAGAGCATCACTTCTTGGGCATCTTGGTAAACTTGAGGTCTGAACTAATTTGATGAAGCTCAGCAGTGAGAAATGCAAAAGGCTATACTTGAAAGAGAATAATCCAGAACCTGGGAACTGACAGAATGAGATAAAAGGGGCATGAATATTACAGTGGATACCAGGCTGAATATGGGTCTGGTGTGGTCTCCTTTCACAAGCAGAGCAGACTGAATTGTGAGCTACACTATGCAGCTAGCACATCTAGGGGAAAATATGTTCACTTCCTTCAAGTTTCTGCTGAGTCTTTTATAATACTGCTTTGAAACACCAGCAGTTCAAAATGAGTGTTGAGAAACTATTAGGAATCCTTCAGAGAGCTGTTGAGATTGCCAGAGTGATTCAGCACATGTTCTACTAAGAAAGCTGGCCTTGGACTAAGGGGCAATCTAGTGAAAGTCTACTGCTGCTGGTTTTAGAGAGAGGATGGAGACAAACTCTTCTCAGAAGAGACAATGCAACAAGGGGAAATGGCCACAAGCTGTGATTGAAGAGGTTCAGACTGGAAATTAGGGAAAGCATTTTACAATGAAGAAGGTAGTATAATCCTGGAAGAAAATACCCTGCTGTAGTATCAGTTATAGTCCTGCTTCAGACAGCAGGGTGGACTGGATGGTGTCCAGAATCTTCAATATAGAAATCAAACATGATTTCTATAATTCAGAAAGGTCTATTGGTTTGCACTTTTGCTTATTGCTGCAACTTCTGCCTTTTATGACTCATAACTTGTCCATTATGTGAATGTACTTCTCCTCAAAATGCCTTGTCCCCAAAAATATTAAAAAGAAAATAAATGCCCAATACTGAAGGAAATGATCAGCATTCACATGGCAACAAAAACAAATCTAAAATATCTGCATTGTAATTATAGTTCTTTGAATGATTCAAGCACAAAACCTTATGAAGCAAAAAAGTAATTAGGGAAAATGAGAAAGGAAAAACATTGCCCACAGAAACCTTTTCCATTGCAAAATAACCAACCATAGTTTGGATATATGCTTTAAGAAATACTTTCTCTTATATAGCTAAATTAAGGTGCTGTAAATACGTAATGGAATTCTTACTAATGCACTGCTTTTGTATTTTCCTGAACATATTTGAGAAGATTATAATTTTAGTGATACAATTATTATAAAAAATAGGAAAATCTACTACAAATTAATAAGGTTCCAAAATAAACAGGATATTTTAGGAATATATACTGACAATTATTTAATATTTGCTGTTTCTTGCTTAATATATACTACATAACTGCCTGGTTTTTTTGTTAGAAACAATAATTCAATTCTGAATTTATAGCTTATTTCATGTTGAGTTAAGGGTCGAGCAATTACATAATTCAATCAGTTTTTATCTCAACAAGTTCTCACTAGTACACCTACAGAGTGTGCAATTAAAAAATAACTATTTTCTTATGTAATGTAACATTTGCCAAATTTATGTAGATATATATACATTATAAATTTGAAAAATTAGTCACAGGCTATAATTTCCTCATTTATTCTAAATTTCAGAATGCCTTCAAAAAGTAAAATAAAGCAACATTAAAAATGGCTACTGATCTTAAGTTTCCCTATAATCTGTTTACATATTTTCTTACATCTTACAATATTCCTTTTTCCTAATGGATCCAGTTAGGGATGAGTTACAAACCTTACAGAGTGGACAACATTTCAGCAGAATTCAGGCAACAGTCTTTATAGACAAATGTCTTGATTAATATCTAAAAAAAAAGAATTGAAAAATTGAAATAAAGACTCCTCAAAACCCACACACATTTTGTTGATGTGACCAGAAATCAAAGGTCTAGTGATTTATTTACCTGCCCACAGAAACCCTGTACAGAATAGTTGCGCAGATGATACAACGCATACTCATGGCCTCATTTTCTACTAAAAAGTGTTCCTGAGTAGAAGTCCCGGCAAAGAGGGACACACATTTAGGGAAGAAAGGTGCTCATGATAACTCTGCCAAAAGCATTTTACAGCTTCAATCCTGCATATTTATCTTGAGTTGTAAAGATTGTCCTGCTCCCAGGCATGGGAAGCAGAGTGAGTTTGAAGAAAAGGCAGAGCCCTGAGGGCACTGCTGCCCTCCTGCCCTGTTCCTGGGTGCAGAAAAGCATCCTAACACCTGCACTTTCCCCTTCCTCCTCATGGGAGCCAGGTGAACAGTGATGTTTGGGGATCACAGGCCGAGCATGGTGGCTGTTGTGGATCCCTTACCAACTTCTTGGCAATACTTACTGAAATTTCTTGGTTTTACTGCTTTAACAAATCACACTGAGATTGTATCAGAACTATCCAGCTGCCCAACAGAGCAATCAAATCACCTGTCTTTATGTTTCTACCAACACTGGTTTGGTACAACCAAAACTTGTTTTTCATTTAGTAATCTCAGTACACCTACTTGTGAGTACCTGTTGGTGTGTGTCTTATCCAGAAGGTTCCTATGTATCTGAAGCAGCTTGGTCCCTTGAAAACTCATATGAGACTTCAAATGGAAGATTGTAGGTCTGAGCTTCCAACAGGATCATTTTTACTTCAGCTCTAAAAAGAATGTGACATTTCCAGCTCACTCTTAGAACAGCTTTAGGTCTTTCACTAGGAAATATGTTACAACTCCCACCTGAAGGTACCCAGCAGTACCCATGATTTAAGGTCATTTTGGAGGAAGAAAGACTTTGGCCCAAAAGTCCCTTTACTGGACATAAATCTGAAAAAGTTAGATAAAATGAACACTTAAGGAAATGCAGTAGAGCTCCTTTGGGAACCATGAGCTTTGTATGAATAATCAAGGGCGCCTGAATCACTGTGTTTCCATAAATTACCACCCTTCAGCCTAAGATTTGGGACTTGTTTATACACTTCCTTTTGACAAAAGTGTTATAAATATAAACAGGAAAATTACAATTGAAAACAAATTGTTGAAATGGAGTGAAAGAATTGTGGATGGTTTAAAACACCTTTCATTCTTTGTTTTGCAACATTGAGACCTACCATGTTTTTTCATGATGTAAAACAGAAAATTGAGATATGGCATTGACACAGTACATGGTGATAGACACTTACAGAAAAAAATAGAAATCCTACCAGTCAAAAACTAAAGTAAATCATCAGGTTACACAATGCTTATGAGCTTATTAGCAATATGAACAGCTGATTTTGGATTTAGTGACTGATTTGACATAAAAAGCAGTATTTTTATAGCTTTCTAATACATTTAATTTTAATTTTTAAATTTGAATTTCAAAGACAAAAAGTTATTCTGAAATGGAAAGCCTATATATTCTTTTAGGAAATAGAAAAACTTTTTTTTAAAAGTTTCACTTGTTTTGGATTATTCTTTGTCAGAACATACCAGCTGAATTTTAATTTAATTAATATGCTTTGGTTTATTCAAAATATTTTCAGCACATGAATTATTGAGTATATGGTTTATATTTAATTATACAAAAATGTCATTTAACCATAAAAGTTTTAGTGCTTTAGTGAACTCAATGTTCTTCAAAGTTACTCTGTTGAAATGACAGAAATTAGTGTTTTTGTGGAAAAACTCTGTGAATATTTTCATGAATATTTTCAAATATATATGTGTATCCACTTTTTTATTCTTTCTTTGAGTTTTATTTTTGGGGAAGACCAGAATGAGAGGATGTTGAGAGAAAAGAAAGCATTCTGAGAATATTGTACCCTTGATGTCTCAGTAAGGTAAACTCTTTATACAAATGCTCAGATATGTTCAGCTGCTATGCCCTCAAATTTTTGTAAAGTCTTTTAAAAAAAAAGCTAATATCCAATATTATTTTAGCACCTAGAATAGATTTAGACATAAAAATCCCTGCAGTATCAAGGCAATAAAAAGCAACAAAAGAACAATCAATTCCTGAAGCCTGGCATTTGCAGCAAAACACAGATAATGATTTATTCAAAAACAGAAAGATAACAGTGATGGATAAAAAGCTGTTTTAATGCACAGAAAATTCAAGCTGATTTTCTCTGTGATCTGAGAAAGTTCAACTCCAGCAGAATGTGAATCATGTTAGACCACAGTTACATTTCCTAGAATTGTATAACAGCTAATTTTTAAAAATTATGTTATAAGGCTTATGCTGTTTACAGTGTCCTTGTATTCATGCATTTTTCAAATGTTCTAGAAAGGGCAATAGTTGATCTTCACTGGTTATTTAAAATATCTCATATCAACACAACCTTGTGCTTTTATTATCAAAAAATATATATTGGCATTTATTTTTTTCTTGGTTTCCTCTACTTTTATCTATTTACACAACTTTTCCATTTTCCATGCAAAATAAATTACTATTTTATGAGAAACAAGGCACAAGAAAAAAAAACCCTACTCTTTATGGCATTTTCTCTACTAAATACCTCAGACACTGATAATACCACTCATTATATTAATACTTGTGTCTTTCATAAGTTCTTTCACTCTTTCAAGGCAAAGCCCAAACAAGAAATAACATGAGAAAGGCACTATAGTCGTCTAGTTCTTTCAGAGTTCAAGTTTCCCTATTTGATACTTTGTCTCCATTGCACTGAATTCCCTCTTTGTGTATAACAGTTACATGTTCTAGTTCATGTTGCAATACAAGTTTATTTTGTTTCAGAAAAGAAAGTTCTAATCTGCAAATGAAGCTTTCAGTTTTCCAGAACAGAGGGAATTTTTTACACTAAAAGGGTTTGGGGTTTGTTAAAATGGATTTCAACACAATGAACACAATGGAAATAAATATAAGCATCTTAATGTGGGAAAATCTTGAGAATCATGGAATGGTTTGGGTTGGAAGGAACCTTAAAGATCACCTGGTTACAACCCCCTGCCATGGGCAGGGACACCTTCCATTAGACGAGTTACTCAAAACTCCATCCAGAGATGCATGTTCAAGGCCAGGTTGGAAAGAGCCTTTAACAATAGCTCTTGTTCAATCTTGTAGTGGGAAAAGGAGGAGTTAGTCAGTAATCTAGGAGTCCAAAGAACATGAATCAACAAAGAGAAGACAATTCAGTTAATTAGGATCATAGATAAAATTTTCTTTTAATTAATTAGTCTGTCATCCTACTTAACTTCTTTTTCTTCTCCAGAAAATATTGATTGACATTTGATGGATTAAATTGTGGGATAGCTGTACTAACCTGTGTTGAGTTGCTGCTCAAAAAGAACTCACACTGTTTACAGTGATAGTAGTTCTAATAAATGTTGAAGATGGTAGGATAGCTTTAAACTGTCTGAGTATTTGGAGTCCAGTGTAAAATTGATACTGCTTGAACTTATAAATATCTGCCTCTGGTCTAATTTGGATGTCATAAAAAAAAAAAAAAAAAAAAAAAAGTAGGATACAATAATTCTAATTTTTTTCCTATTTTTTTTTAATTAAATCCCCCCAAATTGATAAGAAAATGGAAACTCATGTGGTCTTTCTTTAATAGTTTATCAATGTGATGTTGTGGTGGCCAGACCTGAAGGAAAGGGAAGCAACCAGGTGTGAAGATACTCATGGTCAAAATAGAGGAAAAAAATTCAGGGAGTCCACAAAAAACGTATAAATATAAAACAGTAGAAACTGGTATGTTAGTCCCTTACAGTATAAACTCTTGGTAGTGTATTTTGAATAAGGTGTAGAGTGAAAAAGAGAGATTGAAGAGAGATTCCAAAAAGAGAAAAAAGGAAGAAAAAAGGGAGAAAGGCAGGAAGAAAGGAAAGGACAAAAGGAAGAAAAAATGCTCACCAGTCGTGGCTCACCATCTGGCATTGTTACAGATGATGGGGTGTCCAGAGTCCTGCGTTGCACACATGCCTGGACTTCATGTGCGAACATTTTACGGACCCTGCCCTGGAGCCAGGTTTCTCTTTCTCTACACAAATCAGTTGTCATGCACAGTCCACTCTTCCAGACCCTTCTGGATATGGGTGGAAGGACTTCAGGAGATTTTTGTGTAAAATTAATTTAAGTAGGTATTTGCAAATAAAAAGGATGCATTTTTCTTAATCATTAGAATGTTGATAACATTCAGAAATATTATAAAAATTCAAGCCCCTAAATTCTAATGGCTAATTAAATGTTCAAAGAATCTACTGGTTTATTTCAAAACAGAATGTTGCATTTCTTGATACAGAGTGAAATATTTAGAAAGGTTAATATTTAATATTGTAACAGTACTTTTAAGATTAGTACTGTTGGCTTTGTTCTCCTAGCAGCTAAAATACTCTAGAAGGCAACCAAGAAATGGTCTGTAGAGATATGACATTAAAACTAATGTAACATTTTTGTCTGCAAAATTTACTATAATGGCTTTATCTATTTTTAAGGATAAAGATTGTCTTGTTCTATATTAAAAAAAAAACAAAAACCCAACCCTGTTATCAAAGGAGGAAATAAAACAATTTATTCTGTCTACTAATTACCCCAAACTGATTATTTTAAAATAATAATAGTCCCACTGAACTAATCTGAAATATGAACAAAACAATATCAGCAAATTAAAAATTAATTTTTCAAGAATTTGATTTTCATTCTCCACAACTTTATCAAATAGTTTCTCTTACATCAGAGATTGTTCATACCATCTAGCAATACTAATGCAAAATTACTTCTTTTTGAAAGTATTCAGATAAATCATTACTTTAAATGACCAATTTTGGGATATTTCTGTATAGAAGCATGACTGTGTTTTGCCTGTCCTCAGTTTCCACTGTTCACATAAGCTGTGTTTCCCAAAGAAGGAAGAAAGAAGTTTTCTTTGGTGTCTCATCATGCCACTTATTTTCTTTTTCCATGAGCCCTAGGAGATGGATTCCCTCTGCTTCTGCAAATTAGCAAGGCAGGCAGGGGGTCACAGTAAGACAGCGTGACAAGTAAGACAATTTCTCCCCAGGATACTATCGGAATTAATTTACTGAAGCTCACAAGGCAGATGGTTACAGACTTTGGTACAGAGGAGAAAAATAGCTCAATTTCAGAGGTGATCCTCCCGTTACCCTTCCAGAGTGTGAGCAGGACCATATGCTGCTTTAAACCCTGCTGTTTTTGGATCCATACTGGGGCTGTGTGCGAACACAAGTCAGAAGCAGAAAATTTAAATCAATGACAGCATTTTGGCTGCCATTCTCATCTCCTTCCCAATGAGAAGGCATAGGGGACACTGAATGATGAGCTTTAATGTAGAGTAGCTCAAAAAGGGGAAGGTCAAAGTTCTGCACCTGGGAAGGAATCACGTCATGCATGAATATATGCTGGGGACCACTCAACTGTGAATGAGCTTGGCAGAAAAGGACCTAGGCAGGAGCCTGGTGAACATCGGGTTGAACACAAGCCATAAGGTTCCCTTGCCATGAACAAGGATAATGGTACATTGGGATAAACAGGAGCAGTGTTACCAGCAGGTAGAGGGAGGTGAGTCTTCTCTACTCAGCTCTTGTGAGGCCACACATGGAGTGCTGTATCCAGTTCTGGGCTCTTCATTGCAAGAGAGACATGGACATTCTGCAGAGAATCCAGCAAAGGGCCATTTAAATGATAAGAAACTGGGGTATCTTTCCTGTGAAGAAAGTCTGAGAGAGCTGGCAGTCCCCAGCCTTAGCAGAGAAGGCTCTGGAGTGGAGGAGCAAGTGTCTCTTACCAATGTCTATGAATACCGGAAAGGTGGGTCCCAAAAAGATGCAACCAGGCATTTTCGTTTTCCAGCTTAAACTTTAAAGTGTGCACTTGCTACCAACTTTCCTTCACCTATTTTCATGAGTGAAAAGATGCACATCAACTTTTCTAGGACAAAAATGCAGTACAAGACATTTTTAGAAGTTTTTGTATTGTAAATAGTGCTAATTGAAGAGGAACGTCTGTTCAGGAGAGTCACCATGTTGCAGGCTGCCTTTCTTATACATTTTCCCTCCACTGTCCTGTAATCCCTGCACCCCTTTACAGTTTTCTGCAGATTGCTCAACCCTGAGATTTATGAAACTACAGTAAAGTCACTAGTTCCAAGGGTCTCAAAATCAGTTCTGTGTATTGACAGCAGCCAAATGCAAATCACTAGAGATAGAAGTCAATGAATTCTGCTTCTACATAAGTAAAATCAGATAATCTGCCTAGCAACAATAACAGCAGGTTATCATAGAACGGTGTGAAAATTCCATGTTCTCTAAATCATTCAAACATCTGTTTCTGGGAAGAGAAAAAAATCTAGTTATTTGTCCTCTTTATCATATCTAGGCTCAGGAATCAAGGAGACAAAACTGAAAGTGATTTTTACTTCTAGAGCCCTTCTACAATCATAGAGTACCAAAAGATACTAAAATTTTTATTTTCACATCTGTAATAGGCTTGACACTTTAGAGAGAGAAAATTCAAAGGTTCCATTTCCATAGGATTTTTTCAGTATTCTGTGTATGAAATATTGGTGAAAGAAGAAATTTTTCTTACATATCAATCATGCTTTAACTTCCAAATATAGATGACAACATATTTACAAAAAATCTGTCTCAGAAAAATGAATTTATAAATGTAAATATATATGTTTGTGTAAATTTATTTATATAAACATAAATATATATATTTTTATTAAAATCCTGCTCACTCTTTCTTGTAGAGAATTTTGTGGGCAGTTAGCTAGCTGACAAAGGTCATGCTGGAATAATACTGTTAATTAAGCAAGAAGGAGATGAGGATAGGAGTCGGGAATCAGTGTCCAGATGCGGCAAGGTCACTGTGCCCTTGCTGCAACATGAGGTTGTGGGAGAGGTTCGTTAGCTAGGAAAATGAAGAAAAGATAAGAAAAGCCACAACAAAGTAACCACAAGAATGTAAATGTAGGCGTAGTTGGCTGATGAACAACTAACCAATAATGAGCTCTCTTTTTGCAATATGCATTAGCCTTATTAACACTATTATAAATACGTGTGCCTATTCAGTAAACTTTGGAGACTTGCTGATCACTCATATTGAGTGCTGCATTTCTCCCGCCGATCTCAACACTTTCTGTGCAAAACCACTTCACATCCAGACACAATCCTACACTAAGGATTTTTTTGCAGAGGTGTGCCATATAATGGCAAAAATATAATTTCAGGAACAGATTTCTGATCTGCAGAAAGTGAGATGCAAGCTTCTCTTCTCTTCTCTTCTCTTCTCTTCTCTTCTCTTCTCTTCTCTTCTCTTCTCTTCTCTTTTCTCTTTTCTTCCTTAAACCCAAGAGAATGCAAACCAACAGAATGCAAACCTCTCCCCTTTTTAGGAGACATAAACACTAAATCACTTCACTGTTACAGGAGTCAGGAGCAAAATTAATAGCAGGGATCAGAAAATGGGAGGCCACAGGATCAGGCAGTCCTGAATTGGCCTGCCCAAAGTATGGGGCACCAGGACTATTGTATTGACATTGTGGGCTGAAGGACCTCTGCTCTGTTCACTCAGTGCTACCTTTCTGTAAGAACATAGAATCATAGAATCACAGAATGGCCTGGGATGGAAGGGACCTTAAAGACCATCTAGCTCCAACCTCCTGCCATGGGCAGGGACACCTTCCACTAGACCAGGTTACTCAGAGACTCATCCAACCTGGCCTTGAATACTTCCAGGGATGGGACATCCCGGCATTAAAGGAACAGAAATTACCCATGCAGAGAGATGATAGAAAGAGGGGGGGGGGGGGGAACCAACCCTTTCCACAATCACAAATTTTTCTTGGGCATTATTTAGTCCTTTGAAAGAGTACATCAAAAAATGGATTTTAATTTCTTGTTCTGAGAACTATGAAAAAAATTATGAATATTTTTATAATTTCATGTCATATATAGATTTGACTCTTAAATGTAACTATGATTATGACTGCATTTTTCTTTCAGTGCAGATCAGTATTAATACCGCAGATATACAGAGCACGTACTGAGAGGATAATTTGCCCCTTAAATGTGCAAATCCTATTAGAATATTTGTCTAAACATTGGATTGAGTTGGTAATTTTGCTAGCTCATCATAATTTTATCAGTTCATATACTTGAACTATGAGAATGTTAGTGACACACATCAGGCACTTCATGTTTATAATGGAGTCCAATTACTTCAGATTATTCAAAAATGTTGCAAATTTCAAAGACAGTTCCCATCTGACTACTGTCTTAATCTTCTTTTAAAAAGAATGTTTTAAAATACTAAATAGTAAATCTTACCTCATTTCATATGTTTCTAATTGGACCATAATAATTATTCTTTCATTTTTCACATAAACTAACACTTTCTAAATACATTTCTTATAAAAAGGGGTCTAAAACCATGTTGATTATTTTGATAATGAATTCCACTTTTTCAACTTTGCACTGTGGATTAAAAAAGAACTTTCTCTACCAAGATAATTTTCTTGAAGATTCAGGATATGTTTTAGCACTGTATCACTGGATTTATTTACATATTTCATGTTATCTGTCTATCATGTTTTCTACAACAGATAATAAGACTGATTCCTCTTTTGGGACAGTATCAGAAGAAAAGGCTTAACCAGTAAGTAAAAATAATTTTAGTGAAAAAAATTCATAATCAGTGTGTGGAGTAAAGTAGTTTCTGACATTGCCACTTAATATAAATGCAAAATATGAAAGGTATTCATTTGTACAAGTGACATTCGATATTACTGCAATTAATTTGCAACTGAATATCTCATCTGGCACTGTCAATAATACAAAAATACTGGAACACAGGGCAGAAGGTAAGTCCTGGTGCTGGGTAAACACATGACAATACAGTACTGCATTTAAGCAATTGATCACAGTCCTTGGACTGAAGTTAACAGTAATTTACTGTTCAGTAGCAGTGTCTTCATTACAATTTACTGCACGCCATTATACACATGATGTTAAGACCCCCTTTATTCTCCTTTAAGTATTCTCCGATTAACTCATTACTAAGCCAGATGGATCTGCATTGGCTGTTAACTCCCATCTGCTAGGAAGGTTCTTTCACATCAAGTCTGCCACAGTAATATATCTATGTGTCCTGCATCTAACACACTCATTTCTTGAATCCCTGTTTTGTGGCTATGTTAAAAGCATGTATCATTTAGGGATGCTACATATGCATGCTACATAACAAATATGGATGGACCCACAGACCTCAATATTAATGCTTAGTTTGCTCATTTATAAATATGGTTGAAGTAAAGATAAATATATTTTTGTAATTACGACTTGATGGATTGTTGGCAAATGGTTTGGGGAGTAGAGACCAAATATTTAAACATTTATTACCAGAGTGTTAAATTAAACCAGACACATTCCACTTAAAGCATAGAGCATGACAGTGATTTTGACATTGAGCAAAACTTTGTTACACAGTATAAAGCAAAAGCACTGCCAAAAAGACAATAACTTCTGAAACTTGTGAGTGAAGGATACATGAATTTGATACATTCACTGAATAGCTGATAAGACAAGGATTAATGGGTATGAACTGAAAGAGGGTTGAATATTAGGATGAAATTTTTTACTGTGAAGGTGGTGAGACAGAAGCGGGTTGCCCAGAGAGGTTGTAAATGCCCCAACCCTGGCACTGTTCAAAGCCAAGTTGGGTAAGGCTTTGAAAAACCTCATCTTGTGGGAGGTGTTCCAGCCAATGGCAGGGCTTTGGGAGTAGATGATCTTTAAGGTTCATTCCACCCCCTTAATATTCTGTGATTCTGTGATTCTAAGTTTCATGTGATGCTTTCTTTAATCATCAAAGTATTGGGACTCTATCTATGGACATAAGAGGAAAGGTTTGGTTTGTTGGTTTTTTTCTTTATTTGATGGTAGTGGTTTTCTTGGAGAACAGTTTGGTTAGAGAGTCATTGCCATGTAGAAATGTGAAGAAGTTTCTAAGTGGGAGGCATTAGAATAGATGTATCACAGAGTGGAATGTGTGTCCGCTCAATACTTCTGGCATTTCTGTGAGAGTGTGTTCAGCATCTCCAAAAAAAAACATTAAAAATGCTGCAGAAATGGAATTTTACTGTTTTTGAGGAAAGTTTCTAAAGAAATATTTCAGCAAAATGGTAGAAGAAACTAGTCTCTGTAAACATTACAAGGCAGTTGATACTGATACGTAAACCAATCATTTATTCATTTTAAAAAATATTATCTTTATATAATAAGCAATTAAATAGTGTAAAGAAAAACTGAAACAAAAATCCAAACCTTCCAACAAAAAAACAAAACTGACACTTACTATCAAAATTAGAAAATGTGTGATGGACTGTATCTTTTCCCTGAGTGAGACTGGCACT
The DNA here is from genome assembly GCF_017590135.1 of Pyrgilauda ruficollis. Classification (NCBI taxonomy): domain Eukaryota; kingdom Metazoa; phylum Chordata; class Aves; order Passeriformes; family Passeridae; genus Pyrgilauda; species Pyrgilauda ruficollis. The sequence goes on along the minus strand of NW_024515987.1, from coordinate 399,607 downwards.
TTCACTAAAAGCTGCGAACCTCCACCAGAGATTCATCTTGTGGCTGACTTCAGTCTCTAGCTCACTCTGGGAAGAGGCATGGGGTGCACTGCTGAAACCTCAGGTGAGCCTGCTGCCAGGGTCAAGGTCTGCTGAAGTAGAAGGAAAACCAAATTGGAATCTACACACAGCTATTCAGGACAGTGAAGGCCTCTGCCAACAGAGACCATGGCAGCCAGCAGAGGCATTTGCTTGCGAGGGATCAACTTCTTTCCAGTCCCAAGTTTTATTGCCAGACCTAAGAATGAGGTTCTATTAGTCTTGTGTTTAGTTTGAAAGGTTAATTATAATTTGATTGGACTGTTTAAGGACTAAATGGCTGACTGATGAATGAGGCTATATTTATAAAAATAGTTAAGGAAAAATACCCAGAGAAACAGTTCCTTAGTTACACATATATTAGACTGATTAAAATTCCAGTCTGTGAAATATGAAATCCCAGCATGCTTAAATCTGTTTTGCTATTTCTGACAGTACAGAAGGATTATATATGCCCTTCCCATTGTCCATGCAGAATATGAACATAGAAATCTTTAGAGGAGACATGAGATGTAATAATTTCTGTGTCAGATGTGAGTACTAATTCTGTGAAATGTGATTTCAATAGCTATTTGCTATCTATGGAATTGACATGGTATGGTTAAAATATTCCAAATAAACTTGATATTTTTAAATATCAGCTTAGTATCTGCTTCATTTACTGGTTTGCTTCTGAGAAGAATTTTTAAATTTTTTTAAAGAAAAAGTATTTCAGTTATTTCGGTTACTTTCCCTGGATTATATTTTCAGTAGTCCTATCAAAGGTGGCTGAAACCAGTGGAGCATCTACTCTCTGACCTCAGCATTTTTATATATAAAGAGAAGTGTGTGTTTGTTTGTTTACACTATGCAAAAAAAATAAATGGGTGCAGGGAAATGTTTGTCACTACAATCCTCTGTATCTACTTTCCTTTATAATGTACAGAAATTAACAGCAGCACTGATGGGTAAAACATTTTCTCCAGGGATGTCATGTCTCTCTAGGGAACCATGTGTGTTAAATAGACATGGTACAAATTTATTAAGCATTGCAGTGGTAGAAAGGGCCTATCTCCAATCTGTGTTGTTGAAGCTTAAAAAATAATTAATGCGATTCAAATCTAACTTACCTGCAAATCTAACTGTACTGGGATGGGAAGCAAAAACAAGCCTAGCTGCACATGCACAGAATAAAGCATGAAGTCATTGCCAGCTATTGATCCATTAGTATTAGAGTTTGTAATGATATTAAGCAAGTATTAATTTAATACTTCAATAATTTCCCCATCATTCACCATCCCATATCCCATCTCATCCTCCAGAGTTCTAATTTCTACCCTGATTAATTCTTACTTTGATAATACTGAAAGATGTTTTGAGCTATCTTTTCCATTTCTATCTATAACAATTCACATTCTTCCTTCTAGTTACTTCATATAACCTTTGATTATGTTACATAGTCACTTCTAAATTTAGTTATGTTTACCTGTTTCAAACATGACATTAATTGCATTTTTTTTAAGTATATTCCCTTATTTTATTAATTGTATATAGAATTTCTGAGATTTCTAGCGAAACATTTCCATTTATAAAAGAAATGCATATATGAATTTTTGGCATAAAAATATAAACACAATCACACTTTCCTCTGATTTAAATTTAAGGGAAAACATGTTACCACATTTTACCATATAATATTGCAAGAACATCAACAGGTCTCTTTTCATTTTCCAAAGACATTTAAAAATCCAATTCTTAGTTTTTGTCTTGGCTACTGAACAGTTCAGGGTAAAGGTTATTCAAGTAAAAATGATTATTTAAGGCATCCATTGAAAAGATGTTTTAAGTTTTAATTATTTTACTCATTTTATATATTAAGACTTATATTACCTTGTTTTCTTCCCTCCCTATCCTGAAAGATTGTTTTAATAAGCTTTATTTTCATAAAACTATGATTTAAATGGAAAAGCAGTAACTGTCACATATTTATCACTAAAAGCATTTTTGCTACTAGCTTTGCTATTCCTACTTTAAATACTTTTAATTCTTTATCTATCTATTTTTAATTCTTTAAATGACCTCACAATTCTTTAAATGACTTCACAAGATATTGGGTAAAATGATCAATTAGATCAATAATTAATGATCAACTAGATCAATAATTAAGGCCAAACAGATGAAAGCAATAATTTTCATGTCATTAAATGCATTTCAAACAATAAATCAAATTATATTAATTTGTTAAAGCAGTTCTTTCTTCTCACCCAAACATCTTTCTGTATCACATAGTTATATCTGATGATATTTTTACAGTTCCTCTGGTCAATGGCAAGAGATACTTGGAAGAAAAGGAATACAAGATCAGTGATTTTGTCTCTGGTTTGGACAATGACTGTTTACAACTCTGGCTCTCCAATTTTTCTTGTCACACTGGGTAGAACAGATGCATTGATTGTTTTGAACAGCTTGAATTATTAATATAATAGAATAAAACTACTTGTTTGATGTGACTTTGGAGTTTTTTCATATTTTATCTCTGGATAAAATAGTTGAGAGTGGTTTGTGTGTACTTTGACAGCAGTATTCATAGCAATTATTCCTTTGCTTACTCTAAACTTGTTAGTTTTTTCTTGATTTTCCTGCCTTTTACAATGGCAAGCTCACCTCTCATCTCAAAATGGAAACCAGCTTTGTATAAATTTGTGATTCTTGATTCTGATTTGTCATTACTGGTGCATTTACAAACACACTTATCCATCTGTGTTCTCTGACTCTATTAAGAGATTCTCACTTGTCAGAGCTTTCAGAGGGAATACCTACAAGGCTTCTTTCCTCTGCCTGACCACCTATTCTCATTGTGTAGGAAATCAGTTATCTCCAAGATTCCTATATTGCACAGACATACCTGAAAGAAGCTGATGAAAAACCTAGGAGGGGGATGAGGAGGGAAGTGGCAGGAGACACAGACAATATGACCACATGCACTTCATTTCCTAAAGCAATGAAGAGGAACAGCAATGAGTGAATAAAAAAGCATCTGATAACTCAATCAGGTGTTTGAGTTATAGGACTTTGAACTTGAATTCAACATTAATTAAGTAATAATTCTTATGTGTAGACTCTACATCACGTATTTTCAGCTTTCTAGTTTTTGATGTAACAGCTGTAAGATTAAGAGAAATTACATCTCTTTGTAGTTTTTGTTTTCCAGTAATCCAGACAGACAATACACTTTGAATATCTTTTCCATCTGCAAATTCAGAATTCTTTCCAAACTGCTCAGTTCCATTTACAAAGATGAGAAACTTAATCTGACATCAGAAACAGAAAATTAGCTAGATGATTGTTCTTTGGTAACATGGCTGAAAAATAATTTATTACAGTGTGATAAATTAAATGACCATTTACTTTTCTCAGAAAGACATATGAGTTTACTATGAATGTAAAATCCCAGCATATGAATTTACTATAAATTTCAGCATCTGTTGTAGTGGTCAGTAGCCAAAGGAACTGTTAATAACTATGAACAATTCACAGCTTCAGTACCTACTAGTTGGAACAGTCATTTTTTCTTCCTGCTTTTGAAGCCACATTATACCTCTCAAAGTCAAGTATTTTACCTAAAATGGTTCAGAAAGATGGGTACAACCATTTTTATGAACTAACCTCTCTATTCTAACTCTTCAACATGGCTGCAGGATTGCTGATACTTCTGCCTTCTATTTTATCTCCTGGAATGCAGAACATTACATATCGGAAATATTCTTCCAACTCATACAAGGACTTGGATGTCATTCTCCAGAAGACTCTCCATGCATAAAATTCTCTCTTTTATCTCATTAGGTTTCAGTTATTTTGCTTCTGTTTCCAGAAAAAAAAATGTTTAATTGCAATGCTGTTTAACAAGCAATAAGCACAGAATGCAGTTAATTTTGATTTAGCCGTCAGGAAATACTGATTTCAATTAAAAATAAGTTCAAAATAGTTTATAAGCATACTATGTTTCTCCAAGTTACTTTATAATTTTTAAATCTAAGTGTCTTAAAATACAAGTTATCTTATTTTGGCTAGAGATTATTTTATCTTTCTAGAAGCCCTATTGCTCAATGATCTTACTGAGCTTAATCAAGTTGAAATTTGTGTTCTGTCTCAGACTGCTTTGCCCAATCATTCAAATGAGAGCTCTTGAGAAAATGCTTTAGTGACAAATTCATTTAATCTTAATTATAGGTTCTTAAGAGGTCTGAGACTGAGTTCATTAGCTGGGACAGTATGCTGGAGCTTTCATTCCTCCTGTGGACAATCTTAAGCTGCAGCAGAATGTCCCTTACACTGAGCTGCTGCAGCCTCACCCTTCCCCTTTGACTTGACATGTATTCCTGTCTCTCCTACTTCCTGCTATCCCATGGTTTTTCTATCGTCCACATGCAACTACCAAATGCCTTTCAGTTAAGTTCTGTTATAAAAAAAATGTAAGATTTGGAGTAAGGTTTTACATTGCTAGAACCATCTTACTGATGAATGGAAAATTTCTAGGAAGAATTGTTGCTTCCAGACATGTAGGAATGCCCCTGCAGTACCACTAAGAGAGCAGGTCTCATTTCTGTATCTTTGCGTCCTTCTCTACTAAGAAAAGGAAGGAGAAATAAGCGCCATGAGACTTATTATCTTCGTTAGGAAGATATTATGCTAGTCTTCCTGTTTAATCCTATCCAATCTTGCTTTACCTTGATATTATCTAAGCTCTGCTGATACAATTTAAGGTGAACATAACCTCCATAAAACCTAATTGCATAGTGTGCTTCTATAAATAGAATAATTGTAATGTTATCCTTTTGTTACAGCTGCAAGGACAAATTTATGACACATGCAAAACTGAAAAAAGACCTTTTCAACATCAGCTTGCCAGTATATGCATTCTGGAGTAGTTGTTCCCTTTAAAATGTGTGACACCCAGAGGGTGTCCTTTCCCCACCGCTATAACAGTGTTTGGACTGCCAAGTAAAGCGAAAAACACCAAGCTATTTTATTGAGCTCCACATATCAAAACATCTTCTAATACCTGAGTGTCAGGGACTGAAATGCTTCATGCCTTGTTATGAAAGAGTTTTGCCCATTAGAGCAAAAAATGTGTTTGCCCATTAGAGCAAAAAAGAAACTACAATCACAGAAGCCCACCCCTCCTTGAAGATTCCTGACTGGAACCTTGGCCATGAGTTAAGCCATGTAGGTAAGATAAAGGCAACATTATGTTCCATCATCTCAGGCTGAGGGCAACAAATGCATCCACAAGAAAGCCAAAGCCAGCAGCTGCACCAAGAATCAACCCTGGCTGGTTTTGGGGTAGAGGAGACCACAGCCCACAGAGGCCAGGTTTGCACAGGCCCCCCCAGCCGAGGGGTGAGGAGGAGGTTTCAGATATGTGGTGTAACCTCTGGTCAGAGGCACTGAACACCCATCCTCCCTTACACAAAGCAGCCCAGCTGTGGAACCCCCAACCCCACAGGCCACATCCATGGGGCATTCACATGAGAGGCAGCTGAGGGGGTCATAATCCATCGAAAACCCCAAAATGCTCCCCAGACTAATTTCTGAGCCCTTGCACCACAGCATTGCATGTGATGCAAAGAGATGCAACAGATCCAGAAACTGTGTCAAACAGTGCCCTCGCCCTGGGTAGGGAGGTACCTGGGCATTTGCACCTAGCCTGAGCTTATACAAATCCAATGGATTCTGTGCTTTTTGAGGGAACCTCACCACCAAGAAGACCAGCTGGGTAGGATCATCAGGATGTTGGTGGGATTCACGGAGTGGTGATATTTTCTTTATCTTTCTGTGTCATTCTCTTTCTGTCCCCCTACCTATTTTCTATTTCTTTCCCTTCTTTCTTCTGTCTGTTTGTCTGTCTCTCTCTCTCTCTTATATTTACTATCAAATAAAACACATGCTGTTGACTTGGGCACATGATCTTGTTTTCACCTTAATTGAGGCAAAGGCATTTTTAATAACTTTAAATCTGGACTGTAACCTGAGTCAGCATGTTTATCATTGGCTTGGAGTTCCTCACCTTTTTGCATAGACAGCATTACAGGCAAATCCTTGGTCTCAACTTCTGGGAACTATATAATCAGATCAGCATCTGTTTTTATAATAGCTTTCTTTTTTTCTTTCTTTTTTTTTTTTTTTTTTTCTTCTCAATAACATTAACAGTTATATCCTTCTATATTTCATCCACTATTATATCCCATTGACTGCTTCTGGGAACCTCCAATGCATCTCTTTATATGCACACTGTAATTTGGTAATTTACTTCAATTAGAACATTCAATAAAATATTCATGAAGGTGGCCTGTTGTTGAGATAGACCATCCGTTTACTTAAAGATAGGGCTGCAGCACTCACAGGTATAATCTATTAGAGAAGCTAATTGACATTTTGACCAATAGATTTTCTATGACCTCTCCCCATGAATCCTGACAAAGGTCACTGGTCATAGTATCAATTCTCACACCTACTGGGTGACAACCACAAGTAAATTAAATGTATTTTAATAGAACACTCTGTCTAAGTGACCTTATCTCAATGAGTAGACATTGTCATGAATATTTATTTAATACTGCCTTTAATGGAACCTAATACTAGGAACACTTACATCACAAAACAGTCAAGCCCTATTAATTATCCAAACCACCACTTCTAATAGATAGCTGGGGAAAAAATTTCCTACAGAAATTTTTATCATCAGGTGGTAGATTTTTATCTACCACCTGATGATTTATTTTTATTGGTGAAATGAACTACATACCAATTTTTGTAGTACAAATATAAATGACATGCATGGCAAATTTCTTATCTGAGATCAGGTCTTGATTCAGCAAATTTTTCCTCCTCTGTTCATGTTTATGAATATGCAACCCCTGAAATAGCAGATAGGAAATTAGGATAATGTCTGTATAGGTGTGGTTCAGGAACTTGGATTGGAAAGAGCAAAATCTTACCAGTATACTTTGGCTGCACATTCCTAAGAATCATAAAATAATCAATTTAATCAATTAGAGAGAGAGTCACCCACATACAATGGAGTGGATAATCTTAAAAAATAAATTCTGTAAGCCTGAACTGCTTATAGTACATGGCTTTCTTTGCCAAAAGTAGGAGGATATAATTTGGGGATATATCAGGGGAAGAGTTTTTTGAAACTTTAATGACATATTTTCCTTATTGTTGCATATGCCCTCTATGGCAAATCACTACCTTTATCAAACACTTATACAGAATCTGGATATTTCTCCAGGTAATATTCTACAGGAAACTCTCTTGAATTAAATATAAATTTAAATATTAACTTAAGATTTCTTCCCATAAAGTTTGTTTTCAATGTAAACAGAAGTAAGAGCAAATATAAAAGAATAGTCTTTCTCAATCCTAAATTTCTGAGAGTGGTGCACTTTGTCATCACTCAGCATCATCATTCATTTGAAATTATGGTAAAAATATACACTTTTCCTGATTTAAACTGCCTACTGAAATAATACTACTTCTAGTTCATGCTTTATCTAGGCTATCAGAATGTCCCTTTCTATGTGGCATTTCATTTTCCCGCTTACAGTATCTTGACAGCATTTCCACTGGAGATTTATTTCTCATCTGTTCTGATGGGATAATAGGGGCATGAGGGTGGTATTCATTCAAGAAGTGTTTACCATCCAGAAACAGAAAGAATAAACATGTATGTTATATGCATGGAAAAAAACCTTTTCCTATGTTCAATTACATGAACCATCAACTACTGATCTGTTAGTAATTCCTCATAAAAACAGTACAAAATTTTTCATTTTGTTCTTATTTTATTAAGGAATATTAAGGGTATTTTTTATCCTTATAAAAAGAATCATGGAAAGTTCAGCACCTCTAAATTCACTTCCATAATTAAATTCTCAATCATGTGGCAGAAACACAAGTGAATACTCTACAGGTCGTCTACAGCTCTGTTTTCCATGTTCCTATGTGAGAAGGGGAAAAGGAATACAGGTCTGAAAGAAACAGCCTCAGAAGTTAGAAAAGGGGTTCACAGTTGGCAAAGGAACAAAAACTCTGAACTACAGAAATGAGTAAAGAAGAGAGACCATGCTGTGATGCAAGAAACAGAGATAAGAGAAGCATAGACAGATCTGAAGGAAAAAAATTGAACTCCAGCAGATACTTAAAGTAATGGAATGATCTAATAGAATCTATCTAAAGAGCAAAATCTCAAGAAGACAGGAGCAAAAAAATTGACCCAGTTATTGGTTCTTCACAAAGCTCATAAAGGTTTTAAGCATTTATCAAAAGTTTGGAGGTTGAGAGATGCGGCATAGCACTATTTTCCAGTATCCTGAATTTAAGAAAAAAAACTATAGTCAAGTCCCGAGGAAAGAAAAAGTCTTAAACCATTACAAAATAAAACCCAAGCAAATAATTTGCATGGAGAAATGCAGTCCTATAGTTCTTGACAGCATCTTCTCCAAAGGGAATGTAAATATGATTGTGCTCTGACAGTCTTTTTGAAATCAAGGTGGGTAATAATTTACTCACACACAGGTATGAAACACCAGGTACACTTATATCAGGTATGAAAAACACTCTTCAGATAGCAGTGATGAAAGAATAATTTTTACATCTTTGCTCTGTGGCTTTCAAAACTGCCCACTCAAGAAAAAAATATTGAATTATAGAATCATAAAATATTCTGAGTGGAACAGGACCTACAAGGATCCTCCTGTCCAACTCCTGGTCCTGCAGAACAGACCAAACAATCCCACCATATGCCAACATTGTCCAAACACTTCTTGAACTCTGGCAGCCTTGGTGCTTAGATCACTTCCCTGGGAAATCTTTTCATGTGCCCAACCACCTTCTGGGTGAAGAAGCTTTTCCTAAAATATTTATATATTAGTTTCAAATGTTGTCAAAGTTGCCTTCAACAGTATTACTGATATAAATTTCTGTCCAGCCCAGGTATTTCCAGCTGGCTCAAACAGGGTTTTTTCTAAAACATCCCCCCAAAAAAAGAATCAGTTTATATTAATAGCTTAAGCAATTTTCACTACTGTTCCCTAATACAGGGATCTTAAAATACAGATTGTTTTGCTTTCTTTTATGATAGCTCAAAATTCATACCATCAAAGTTCAAATGCTGAAACCTTCTCAGAGTGTTTTTTACCAACTAGCCCCGTCTGTCCACTTTTAAAAGAAATTTGAACATGGAAAGAATGAAGTTGATAATCTATATTAAAATAGAAAAAAATAGGACCAGAATAGAGCATTAATTTACAGAATAGGGCAATGTCTGAGGAAGTATGTATAAATTCCAACTAGAATCATAGAATGACAGACTGATTTAGATTGATAAGTACCTTAAAGATCATCTCAATCCAAATCTCCTGCCATGAGCAGGGACACCTTCCACTAGATCAGGTTTCTTAGAGCCACATCCAACCTAACCTTGTTCCACTAGAGTCTAGATTGTAATTATCTTCTGACGATGAAGCTTCACTTTGAACATTCCTGAGATTTTTAAATACACATTGAGATTTTGATTACTGTTTTACACACTAAGTGTTGCAGAATAAACACTTGTTCTCATCAAGTCAGAGTGTAGGCATGTATCTACTTTTTCATGCTGGATAAAGTGGGGATCAGCCTGAAAAAAACTCCTTCTGAAACTTAATTTCCCAGCCCTCTGTTCTTGACTGTGGAAGAATTAGGCTTAGGAGGGCCATAATCACTGCCCTGGCCAACAGCATGTGCTAGCAGCACTTACCAAAACAATTTCAGCTTTGTGAGGCAAAGACTGTGTCACGGGACATGTTTTCCATGTTCAAAATTTCAAAGAAGAGTATCATTAATGTGTAGAAATATACAAATGTTTAGGAACTAGCCATTGATTAAATCTTTCATTTCAAACATTCATTGAAGTCACAACTGTAGGGCTTTAGATATGAAATGAAAACTGGTGAACACGTGATAGCCAGAGGAGTAGCATGCTTGTGTATCTGTGGCACTAGACTGGAAAACAAGATATTTAATGTAACCATCATTCAAAGTAAAATGCACAGAGATGAAAATATATCAAGAGACAAGTACTGTAAACTTCGGTTAGATATGCAGACTTTTCAAGTCAATTCTATATTAATTACTTTATTTATTTATTATTAAGAGTCATGAGATCTTGTCTTCCCCCTTGCTTTTTTCATTTTGCTTTTATGAAGATGCTGTTTCACAGCATCTTGTAAGACATTTTACTTGTAAGATATTTTACCTGTTTTTCTTTCATTATGCAATGCAATGAAGCCACAATTCATAATGGGATCTTCCACATGCTACTGCACTAGAATAGCTGGAATTTTCAATCTCAACTCATCAATGTTGCAGTTAAAATAATATTTCCTTAGGATTATGCATATCTAATTAAAAAGGCAAGTTTAAAGTCTTTAACGGATATTGATTTATTTTAAAACAAACATGGTGTCTTCTCTCAATTGAACTGAAAGGGATGTTTTACAAATCTGTCACTTCACAGAATGGTAGAATCACAGAAATATTTGGGTTGGAGGGGACCTTAAGGATCATCTCATTCCAGCCCTCTGCCATGGGTAGGAACCCCTTCCACTAGGCTGAGTTGCTCAGAGTTCTATCCAGCCTTGGCCTTGACTTCAAGAAGAATGGCTCTCTTTTCCTAATCTTTCATATATATATTATTTTAGGGCTTTGAAAATGCTAGAATGTTTAGACAAAAATTAGCCTTGCAATTTATAGGTTTTTTAATTTATAAGTTAGGTTTAAAAGAAAAGAGTAACAAGTAAACTGATTTCCAGACTTGAATAGAATATTTTTGAGCTATTACAAAATATTTTTCATATTAGCAGTGAGAAGTTTCAAGGGGGAGAGTGAATTTTTTCAGAAATCCTGGGATGAATCTTATGTTCTTACAAAGATGGTAAAATACTCTTCTAAATATATAATATAATATTCTTGACTGCTTCCAAGTAAAACATAAAAGGTACCTGAGAACACTTTTTAGTTTCCCTTTCAATAGGTAAAAACTATATTGATGATAGTCTCTATGGGTATTTATGTAAATAAATCAACAATCAAATGTAATTATTTTAAAGTTTCCTTTTACTAAATTTAATGATCACTTGCTTTTCCAGTATTGTCTATGGAAGTACACTGAGAGCTTTCAAAAATTTATTTTCTGATAAATCCTAAATATTGTTTTTATGAATTTTTTGTCATAATGAATGCTTAGTATTTGTATTCCAAACATATACTACTTTTCTTCTAGAAGCCCAGAATAACTCTGTTGCCCAAAATGCAATAAATGACAAAATTAAGATTGTCTGGAGGTTTAAAGAGAATTTCAGAAAATTTAACTTTTAAAAACACCAAACACTTACAGCTTTACTAAGAACAAAGATTCTAGATATGTTATGACAACATTTAGAAAATACACTTCTCGTGTACTTTGAAGAGGTTTGTTCTCTAAATACTGTCAGTAAAACTCCATGTTATGTTTTTACCTCAAACATTCTTTTGAAATATCAAGGGGTTTAGTGTCCCAACATTTTTTTTTTTACATTATATTCCAAGATTCCGTTGTTCTGGAACTTTTTTTTCTTCTACATTAAACCTGCCTTCTTTTAGTGTTTAGTCTATTTCTTTGGATTGACAACCCTAGGAATACAGTGCACATCGAAATACCCATACTGAGCCATAATGCAAAGAGCTCCAAAACAACAAAACATATAGAAAGGTCCAAAACTTTGCCATGTACTTGGAAGAACTTATAAAGACCAACAGTGAGAATATATCATCATTAAAGTCAATCAGCAGCAGGGTATGTGTCTAGGATCAAAAGGTTTGTCTAAAGACAGAAGTTTAGAAGCCTGATCTTGTGGGGCCTGGTTCCCATAATTAATCACCATTTGCCCTGCATGGAAGACCAAATCACAAGAGGATTGTTTAATTTGTTCAGAGCTATAAAGGCAGACTAGAAAAAAACCTTGAGACAGCTCAAGTTTTCTAGGCCCCAAGATGACTCTTCCGGTCTTACAGTACTTGGAGAGAAAGCAGAGTTCTTGGATGAAGAACAATACAATACTGCACTGAACATGCTGCAATAGCTAAACCTCTGAACTGATTGGAACAGGAGTCTATACTGAAAATATTGACTGCAAGGATGGAATTTTGTGTGCTTAACATCTAGCAAACCTCTTTGTTTGTCCCTGAAGTTATGATGGAGTTCAAATCAAGTCTTGAGTCATTCTTTCATGTTGGAAGCATTATTCCAGTTCTTCTCTACCCACTGTTCATCTTACTCTTTCTTACCCTTCTCAACATATTCCACAAGTCTCACAGCCCCCAGAGATCTAACACTAAATTTTTCTGGCAAGACAGATTGGTACTATGCATATTTCAGGAGGCATTACAGCACCAGTCACATACATGATTTGTCTGAGGTTACACAGGAAACCTCAAGGCTAAGATGTGAACAGACGTCTTCTGAGCACCCAAGAGAAGCTTATATGGAAGATGGTCTTCTTTCCGAAATACTACTCCTACCCCAGCAACCTTCAAAAAAAACCCCCAAACTTTTAACAACTCATACTAGGAAAAATAATTAAAATCTAAAGAAGCTAGCAGAAGGTAAGAACACAATACTGTTTCGTAGAAGTTAAATATCTGGAGACAAAATTAGGAAAAAATCAGGAAGTTAAAAGAATTAGAATTGACTTAGAATGAGACTTAGAATTGTATTTTGGTATCTGAGCAACACAACCTTTGTTTTTTCAGTTTCTTCCTTAAATTTCATCCAAAAAACCTTCTTCAAATATTGTAATCAATGTAAATTAAACAAGCCAGCAGCACCTCACAAGATCTTATCCAAAGAAACATCTCCATTTCAGGTTTTCCCTTAACTTTTTCTCTTCATCATGTTCTTTCCCTTTTTTTTTTTTTCCTAGCAAGTTTGAAGAGAAAAATAAAATAAAATAGAAGTTATATCTACTAAGCATGTAAAACTCTCATTAAAATAATTATAATCTTAAAAGAAATCAATGCTTGTTTGTTTGGATATTTTTATATGTACTGAAATAAATGAATGTTGGGCAGTGAAATTCTAATGTGGTACACTAATATGATCTAAACACAAAGGTGCTTAAAAGCAATTTCCAGGCCTTTGTAGAAGCTGCTGCTCCTCCTCGACCTTAAGAAGCACCTTTTTCCAATGAGAACATGAATACCAAAGGTCATCTGCAGCCATAAATACCTATGTGAGAATGTTTCAATTAAGTGGCTCAAAACACTGGGCTGCTAAGGCTGTGTGGGATGTGTGAGAGTGTCCGAGATCAAGAGCAAGAAATATCTGCTATGCCATTTATTTGCATGATTGGTTAGTCTCCTAATCACTGGCTGTGTAGTTGATCCTATGACTTGTACACAGAAGAAATATATAAATACTTGTGTATAAATACATATAAAACCATGTTGAATAAAGATGATTCTGCTAGATGACAAAGTGATGGTCTGTTATCCTCAATTGCTACAGCCATCATTGTGGTAAATGTTTAAACAGTTGAAAAGCAAGTTATAATCTGCCTCCAGTTATTTAGAGTTTAACTATCTGTGGAATCTATATTAGCCTCAAGACTGCCCCAAATTTACTGTGGGACACAGTGATTTTGTCTCTATTCTGTCCCTGCACTACCCAATGCTAAAGACCATGTCTGATCTGTGGCTGTTCTGTGGGGTTTTTTGCCATGTGGTTTGGGTTCAAACCCTCCAGTTCAGATAACTGCAATGTCAACATCTAGAGTAATGAAGATAGCTGAAGTTTCTGTGAAATTGAAAACTGAGTTACAGCTGTTTACAGGTCTTACAGCACCTTTCTCCTTTTTTTTTTTCCCCATCCAAAAAATACAAAGCCCAGGAAGAAATACCCTGAGTGCTCCACTTTTCTGGATATGTTATCCACCTTGGCTAGTTTCAGGGAGATGTGTGATGACCAGGATGATGACTGCCTGAGGTAAAACTGCAGTAGTACATTCAGCATCAATTGCGTTTTACAGCCTGGTTTTATTCAAGGAATTAATAGGTGTCAAAGAATAATCTCTGCACAGAGAGAACAATGCCAGAATTAGTTCCTTTGTCATCTCTGAAAGGGTGGCATATATACACTCAGGTTCTAGAAAACAGTTCTAGAAAACATACATTCTGCCAGAAAACCTCCCTGCTTCCTGCAAAACAAAAAGAAACAGCAAAGATGGATGGAAACCCAAAGTAATCTCCTTTTGCTTGTAGAGACAATCTCCACATCTTTTCCAAGGAGCATTGAAACCAGTTTCAGTCTGACTACAATGTTGAGGTGCCTTAAAGCATGTGCAGACACAAAACACATGGTTTATACATCACATCCTAAATTGCTTTTGTAAAAGTTAATAGAGCAGAAAAAATTCTCCTTAATGTTAAAAAGTATTGAGCCACAGCAATTGTGTTATATGTGCAAAGGAAGACTAACAGATGATAAAATACTGATTAATAAAGGCAATTTGATTGAGAAAATTTTCAAGCTATTGTCACATTTGATCCATTTTATTCACATACTCAATCCAAAGCACAGCGCTGTAACATCTACTAAGAAAAAATTAAGTCTATCCCAGTCAATACCCAGACAGAAATTCAACAAATGTAGATTACCTTCCTTTTAAAACCTACAAAGCAGGGCATTTCTGTACAAAATGCCTTCAACATAAATTCCATTTTCTATTAGGGTAGACTAAACCTTTCTATTAAGCAGAACCAAAAAACAACATAAAATTAAAAAACTGAAAAATAAAGTTATAATAACTTTTTTCATAGTACTGAATGTGGCACAATGAGAACTGCAACTGCTGTGTTTGGCAGGTCTCTAACATGAATTTTTACATTAACAGAATTCAAATAAATTTAAATACGTCATCTGGGCAAATTCATGTCTTTTCAAACACTACCAAATCTCTGCCACAAAAGTACCAAAAGACTTAATGGTATGACTCAGGACCTTTTGGACTTAATGGAAATTTTAAAAGTAGAGTAAACCAGTGGAAGACCTGGACAATTTATTCACTGTAAAAGATTTCAAAGTTTCCTAGAGAAATTAAACAGAAAACAGCTTTAAAAATGTACTTTGATAATTTTTGTTTCCTATTTGTCCTGGAAAATTGCACATTTAAGGAGAAAAAAAAGCCCCAGAAAGAATGAAATTTAAAATATAAGAGTGTTCTTAGGGGGTCCTTATATTTTCATTAAATTTAAGTAGTTGACTGGACTCTTTTGTGATGGATATGAATTGTGGAACAGAATATTTCCTAATAAACATTTCTCACTTAAACTGAATGAGAAAGAAACTGGATAAAACCATATTGAAGTTGGCTCAGACAATAAGAAATCAAACAAAATGAATAATACTAAACTGTCCAGATCAAGAACTTGTCAGGTATATGTTGATTGAAGGCTATAAACTTATTCCAAGCTCAGAGCCCAAGAAAGAAAGTGGGGAAAAACAAAAACAACCAAAAAAAAACCAACCCCAACCAAACCTGCATAGCATCACACAGTTGGCAACTCTACAGATCAAGTAACTTATTGCTCATGAGGCAATGATAGGAGCTGATGTTGTATTTGACAGGTTCACCAAGTCAGCTCTAGTAGGAGCACAGTTCAGCCTATGATCATCAGCCAGGAAAGGACACTGCAGCCTCTTTGTAGTTCCTGCAGGCACGAAATGCAGGATGTGCCACAGGGCATGGGACAGATGGGTTTGGGGATGCTGCAGGCTATACATACTGCAGCTGACATGCTTCTATTCTCAAGTCATTTTTCCTTTGACAATTGTTTTTGGACAAAACTGAAAATCTAATAAAATATATTGGACCTCCAGGAAAAAAGTAACACAACAACAAAAAAAATGCCAAATAATTATTCCAGCTAGAGTAAAACTTATCTCAGAAAGAGTTTCAGCTGGTGAAAAATATTCAAATACAAAGTAATATACGACCTCAATAAACATTGTCATTTCAAGACCAGTATTTCAGTACAGGCATTAGTTTTGATATTGTCAAGATTTATAGGCTTCATGAAATAAAATTTCTAATTTACAAGGTGAATATTTTTCAAGATGCTTAAATAGCTTTTAAAGAGTATTTTTTTTCTTTCTCTGTCATTATTTGTTATTCATATACTATCTTGCCATCTGCCAGAATCATCAGAAGCACATAATAAACCAAAGGGAGTGAGGCTCACCAGTACCCTTGTTACGCAGGCCCAAGAATAAGACAAAAGGATGAAGGAACGAAGATATGGAACTATAATTATACTCTTTTAAGTAGAGGAAGACCAAAGAAAATTTCTATCAGAACTGATAACACTTTTAAGAAATTAAACCCATGCAAGAGGTTTCCTCTACCCCAAATAAAAGAAATTTTTAAAAAAATAGTTGATAATTTCATCACGTGTAAGTAATAACACAGTAAGAAAGATTCTCTGTTATATGAAGAGGTAACTTAATGCAAAGAAATATTTTGCTTATTATCAACCTTTCAATTTTACAATTTTGCAGGCTGTGTTAAAAGCTGGACTGCAAAGATCTGGAAAAACCTCTTGGCTTGTAAAAATTAGAGGTGCAGTTGAAAACTGGAGAAAAACTGCAGGGCAGATAAAGAGAGAGGTTTTTAACCGAATCACCATTATGCTAACATTTTTGGTGAAACATCCAACTTGTCTTCTGTTTTTCTACAAACAGAAGTCTTATTTTTCCTGCAAGAAAGTCTGTTTCTCAAAAAGAGAATTATATGAAATTATTTCAAATTAGTTTGATCCATTGTTAAACTGTGTTTTCTGGCTTGCTCATTGCAAGCTTTCACACCATTCACACACACATTTTTCATCTCTTTGCATTTGTTTGGTCTTTGAGCTCATAAGCAAGATATTAACTTGTTTTCTTGCTAAAACAACTTTGTGTTGTTTTGTTGGTTTTGTTTGTTTTTTTCTTACACTAGTGACTTGTGTTGATATAAAGTCAAAATTATGCTTTATTGAACACTATCTAGTACACAATTGAGGTATAATATTCAAAATGATACTGAAAATAATTATATCTTCTCTCAGTGCTACAAACATGGACATGAGTTGTTCCATTTTTCATTGATCCACTTATTAAATACCAAAACAGGTAAACTACTTTCAAATGAAACCTTCTTTTTTAAAAATCTTACCTTTACCTATTCCTGTAAGTACTTTTGCTAGAATGCAGGCATTCCTTTCAACATCTGCTTTGCTACGAATGCCCCTTTACAGCCTGTTGAGCACTGGTAGATCTGGAAGATCACTGAGTTTGAGGATTTTATCAGCTGATCTAGAAGACTGTTCAGAATTTGCTGTATGATGTTGCTCTTAAGAATTAATAATAATTGCACAAGAAATACCAGAAAATTTGTAGGTTTCAAAAGAGTGAAAACTTAACTTTCAGACCACCATCAAAGGCAGGAATACAAGGAAAGTAAGTAAGTAAGTACAAGGAAGTGTACATGTTTTGAACTAGCACATAAGTTAAAATTGAATTCAAAAAGAAGGTATTGTGCATGTTCTTACTTAGTTGTTAACATTTTAAGACTTTTTTTATCTTTGTACTCCAGTAAGTATACTTTGCTTTGCTTCATAAAAAGTAATGAAGCCTAGAAATATAAAACCTCATTATAGACCTTTTCCATTAAAAGTTTGCTGAGATGTTAGAAGAAAACAGTCATTATTGTGTGCAGATTATGATGTCAATGGCTCAGAGAGGTTTTTCAATTCCAATGAGGTATTTAATTGGCTACACCTAAAAATCTATTGTTGCATCATTTATATTGAGGAAAAAAATTAAGCTGAAACATTTCACGAGAACAAAAGTTAATGTCAGTAATAGAACATTTTGGGTTTTTTACTTTTCTCTTGAAATTCCCCATTTTCTTTTGTTTCTGTGGAGTTCTTTTTCTGCTTTGTCTTTCTTCTTTTAATATTGTTGTGGTTTTGGTTTGCTAATTTGAGATTTCTTGGACAACGCACTAATTGATGTGGTTGGTTTAGTGCTGACCAAATGCCAGTGTACTTATTAGAATATACTTACTCATTTATTGTTGTGAGATAGGATTGGGAGGAAGGCAAAGCAGGCTTAAAACTTTAAAAGGGTATAAAGAGAACTTGATTAACAATAACTAAAAGAAAGAATTATAAGAATCAGAAAGCACTTTTAGAACATTTTTAGAACACTTCTCTTCCCCTCTACAACTATGTTTTCCACTAACTATGTATAGAAACAATAGTCATTCTTTAGTTTACTTAGGGAGAGGAGTCTCTCTTGACATGCTATGGAAACTCCTCTGCAAGAAAACCGTTCCCTCATGGTTCTCAGGAGGGGAAAAATCCCAGCAAAGGATTTTTCATAATATCATGGCTACACTCATGGCTTTTAATTTTTACGAATAGCAGCCACCCAGGAGTCTGCAATTGTGAAGTTTTTCTTATTTTTCACAGCATTCCCACAGATGTCTTTACGGGCTATGTCATCTTATGGGGTACTATTTTAAGGATGAGTTGTTCAAGAACAAATGTTCTCTTTATCTATCTCTGAGATTATTTTTGGGAATAGAGGTTTTCTTCATCTTTCCCTGGTGGAAAAGGGTCTTCATCACTCTTTTCTCTCCCTGTTTAAACTTCTCATGGGATCACAGCTATTTTAACATCTGCTGGCTTTAGCATAGATGCCTTTGCTCATATCTACAATCTGAATGCTTGATTTCTCCATACTTATCAAAGAGTTACAGGGAAAAAGAGTCTGATGTATCAATTACATTTTTCTCCATAGCTTTACAAGAGGATTTCAGCCCAAGATTAAGGCATCTCCTCATTTTCCTTTCATCTGGGACTTGACTCTTTCTTTACTGACCTTGGTGTCTTCATGTTGTCCCTCTACACATCTTCACTCTGTCTTTTTCTCTCACCTGAGAGAGGATTGAAGGTCTATAAGTCTTATCTGTGCACTGAAAGAGTTAATATTTCACACGGGGCCTGTAGGTGGTTACATGATCCCTGCCTGGAGGTGGCCAAAGCAGTGATGGATTTTCAGGCTACACTGGAGGCTGTGCAGCCTGGCCCCTGCTGCATTCAGTTCTACCCAGAGGGCTGCTCTCAGCGTGGGCTTCAGAGCCACCTCTGGCCTCAGCCCCATGATCTCGTGTGGCAGCCATGCTGCAACGGGAGGGGAGGAACTCGGTGGCAAGATATTGAAGCGATACGTGGAATAAATAGACTCCACAACCTGATGTAGTTATGAAGTGGGTATGTATTGTCAGTGCCTGGCACAAGTGAGATAGCTCTCTTGAAAACTTGTGCCCCCGAGCCTCTGTCTGACCCACATGTTTATTCACAAAGATGTTCCATATGCATTACACTGCACAACCTTTCTATGCATGTTCAACCCCTGGCCTCGCCTGTATGGTAATTAGATCCACGCCCTTCTGGGCATGCATTGTTTGCTGTGGTGGTTGCATGGGTGTCTTTGGTGGTCTCTGAGGCTGTGGTCTTCTTCCTGTCTGAACTTTTGAACTTTTCTCCTTTGCGTGTGCGCTTTTGGTCCCTCAGTGCTTATTTGAGTATGTCTCTTGGTCTTGATGAACTTGGAGACAGAGGAGCCCCTTTATCTGGGTTTCTTGTATCCCTTAGTCTTCTCCCGATATTGTTCTTCATGCAAGAAACCTCAGAAATTTGCATCTTCCTATGCCCTTTGTACCATGGCAGAGGTTTCTTAAGTAAAAGGCTAAAATTCAACACATAAACCTACAAGCTAAAATTTACAGGCTTATTTCATATTGCTAACTCAAGTGAACTCCAAAAATCTCTATTTCAATATTAACAACCGTGGCCCGGCCCTGCCTCAGCCAGGGCCCCGTGGCCTCCCCTCGTCCTGCCTGGCAGCCACTGGGGCCTGGCCCGGCCGGGACTGCACTCTCCGGAAAGGAGCCCGGGCCCGTGGCAAAGCCCTCCTGGCCTGGCCCAGCCAAGACAAAGGGGGCAGACGAGCCTCCTTACCTGTTTCCAGGCTGGAAGAAAAAAAGAGAATTCCCAGGATTTGTTAATTTTAAAATGTGAATCTCAAAGAGGCAAATCTAGTTTTTAATTGGCTCATTAATTAGCCTATTCTCAAGGCTAGCGGGCAATTACTTTTGCTAGGCACAGAAGAAGCTCTCAGCAGCTCCTTGCAGAAAAAAAATCATTGCCATGAGTGGCTCCAATGAAAACCAGCACAAATGTTTAGGATGCTTCTTCAGAAGCTTTCAATCTTAATTAATATTTAAATTACACATTTTGCTTTCGCAAATATATTCATTCATCAGGCATCTTCTTCTACATAGAGATAGCCTTAATTCTAACTTTCTTCTTTCCTATAAAATTGTTCCTGTTTCTTGAAACAAAAAATATTCAATAAATTGCTATATTTTCCCATATCAAAAGCTTATATACAGGTATATTGCATTTTTTGTCTTAAATTATCTTTTAGTTCTAACATCTCTTATGCTCTTTTGTCACCCATCATCTCTATTATAGGAACTTAATTTGTAAAATGAAACTGTGCAGCATTAAAAAGCATCACACATCTTCTGCTAGTCATTATTACTCAAGGCATACAGACACAGTTTGAACAAACATAATTTTGAATGGAACCATATCTAATTAAATTAGATATGAAGAAGATAATACAGTCCCATTTCTAAGGAAAAAAAAAAGAGAGAAAGTTCAGAAGCAATTCTCACTGAAGCTCAGTTTAATTCCCTAAGATAATGATCTTTGAGTACTTAATTTTTAAAATTCACATTTAAACCAGAATATAAACTTTCTTTTCTGCAAAAGAGGGTGCATTACTAGTGCAAATTTTCCTTCATTATAGGATGACATTTTGGCATTAGAAAAACTTCATACCTCACTTTGCCTGAAAAATTTAATTTCTAACAGTTAACTCACAAATATTGTCCTTATATTAGAATGCAGAAATAAAAATCCTCTATTGTCCCTGCAACATTATTTCCAAATCATTCAGATTGTAGTGAAAATTTTTCCACACAAGTTAATCTACTATAACGACTGTCTATCAGATGTTTGAGACTTTTGTTTCACTAATGGACATTTTCTGCTCAGAAAGTCCAGGAACATCCTTTTAATATATAATTCTATTTTTAGTGTTTCTTTTCCTAATCTTTACTGGTATCTTTTTGATTTATCATAAGAACAACCTTTTAAAAAAATCATATTTGCTTGATACAATGTACCTGAATAAGTCATCAGAACACTTGTAAGGAGGTATGAAATATGTCATTTTTCCCTACTTGTGCTGAATCTTCCAAACAGACTCACAATTTTCACTTAGCCTTTTGGCTTCTTTTCTGCTGTAGATCGAGGTAACTAAAGCAGAATTAAAAATTATTGCGTATCATAAGGAAATGGGTCTGGACAGAAAACTTAATCTACAGTTGTGAGATAGGAAACATTTGAAATTACTTTTAGGTAATAACTACAAACTATAATTACAGTTTAAAATTATATTATTTCATCGTAATGCGGAAAAGTTCCCCAGTTTGTTGGAGGTTGGGTTTCTTTATTTTTTTATTTCTTTTACTTAAAGAATTTTTTCTTATAAGTTGCTAGGAAACTAACTGCTTATGGATGCTTATGGGTACTTAAGAAAAAACAAAAGAAAGCCGCTGAAGTCGGGGGAGGAGGCTAGCATCTGGCTACACGTTTTTTCTAGGGGAGTTTCTCTCTAATGGGGAAGATACCACAAGTTTTGGGGACAGGTAAAGGACAGGGTTGGGAGCAGCTGCTCCCTCTCTCTCTCTGGCATCAGAGGAGGACAGCCAGGCTGTCACTTACTGTGGAAAGAATTCACCGGCACCGCTGGAGCTCAGCCCTGAGACCCACCACCATCTGCTCATGTCTCCCGGGAATCCTGAACTTCGCCTCTCCCTGCCCTTTATGGGTACTTAAGAAAAAACAAAAGAAAGCCGCTGAAGTCGGGGGAGGAGGCTAGCATCTGGCTACACGTTTTTTCTAGGGGAGTTTCTCTCTAATGGGGAAGATACCACAAGTTTTGGGGACAGGTAAAGGACAGGGTTGGGAGCAGCTGCTCCCTCTCTCTCTCTGGCATCAGAGGAGGACAGCCAGGCTGTCACTTACTGTGGAAAGAATTCACCGGCACCGCTGGAGCTCAGCCCTGAGACCCACCACCATCTGCTCATGTCTCCCGGGAATCCTGAACTTCGCCTCTCCCTGCCCTGCCCAAAGCCGGGCGCTGCTGCCGCTGCCCCATCCCCGCTGTTTCTTCGGGATGCTCTGGGGTTCTCCGTGCTGTGGCCGGCACCATCCCGCAGCTCCAGCTACTGCCACGGAACTTCTGACACATCTTCCCCACCAGCCCGGGATTTTTGCTCATTGCTGCCGGCTGTGACGGTAACTGCACCAAAGGGGAAAGTGCCGGCGGCCGAGAAGGCTGGTACTGGGTCCCTGATTCTGTTTGTTGTTAATGCCACAGTTACTGTTGTTTGTTTGCCTTGTTATACATACTAGTAAAGAACTGTTATTCCTATCCTCCTATCTTTGCCTGAGAGACCCTTCATTTCAAAATTATAATAATTCAAAAGGGAGGGCGTTTACATTCTCCATTCCAAGGGAAGCTCCTGCCTTCCCCAGCAGACACCTGTCTTGTAAACCAAGACACACTTTTTGCGTTCTTACACTCTTTCTGGGCAGGTTTAATTATTTGTTATAAGTAATAGTCTGAACATCTGAAAAGTTAAGGCTCTCTTTAAATACGAAACTAGCTTAATAGATGTAGCACAAATAATTGCGCTAGTGCTTTTTTACCTTTCTGGATACTGGAATGAAAAATAATTATTTTTCAGAAAATTCCAGTTAAGGGAATATAGGATATATATATGAATCAGCTAGCCCATGTTTTTTCAATAACTTACTTTTTAGTTTTCTTTATATTAAATCTGATTCATCATGTAACAAACCACAAAATGCACTGAATTACTATTTAATCCTGATGTCCTCATATCAAAGAACTGTTTCTGAATAGTCTTACCTCCTTCTAAATCAAACATGGATAATTGAAATTTTTTTCATTAGCAAACTTTGAATTTTAGTTACACTTCCCTACTCAGCTTTAATTTTTTTTTCCTTTAGTTTTGCAACAACTAACATATCATACTGGAAATGCAAACCTCTGTGGGAAACAAGGCTGCTTGAATCCATACAGGACACTGTTTTTCTTGTCCACAGGTGAACATAATTTTAATTTTACTGAACTGTTTGTAAGATTTTGTCTTTCTCTGTGAAGAATGGAATAAAAAAAAAGAAACAATCTTGCTACCCATACTGATAAAATCGTGCAGGGCCAGGTTATCAAAGCAAGAGTGTCTAATGTGTCAGGAATTAGATGGATGTGACTTGATTTTACTTCATGAGCATTTGCAAGGATGATTCAGAATGACAGATCAGTCTGTATCTCTTGTACTTAATACTTCAAACATGTGTACTGTCTAGTAGCTCTCCAAAAGTATACATAAAGTGAAAGCATATGAGAACAAAACAAAGGAAAGGTTTGGCATTTCTGCAGATAATGAGCTGCTTTATAAAATCAGCTACAAGTATGGAAACATCTGTTTTCTTTCTGTAAGAAATGAAGATTCAGGCTTTGTAGTAATCACTTAAAATTTAAAATTTAAAATTTAAAGAAGCAAAAAATTAGAGCTTTTTATTAAAAAGACTTTTTAAACTGTCATTTAATATGTAATTATCATGATATTAAATCCAACAAGTAGTTATGACTATCTAGAAACAATCTTCACTGGTATTACCCATGATAAGAGAAGATGGTTAACAAGTCTAATCAGAGAGCAGTAAGTATGACTGGAATGAGAAAATATTTAACGTCCTTATACATTCTGATGGTGCTGTCTGCCAGTCCTGATCTGAATGAACTCATACTGACCAGTCTTTACCTAAAAGATAAGCATACTCTATGACTCTAACTATTGCCTATCTTTTACTACATTTTATTGCCATGAAGAGCACATTTCTTTTTCTTTGTCATAACTTGGAACTGAAGAAGAAAAACAGAGATTTTAAGACTAAACTTTCAGACATTTGACTGCATGCTAGATTTCTCCCCATCACATAGATCTAAGTGAAGGATTCTCTTTCCTCATAATGACTGGCATTTTAATAATGAGGTTGTTGTCATCATAAAACACAAAATACCTACGTACAGAAGCCAAGATAAAACAGCATAGAACAGTGAAAAAGGGGCATGCCAAAAACAATCAAGTGGTTCAACCCTTCTGCTCACCAAGATACCATCACTCCCACCCTCAAGAGGATAGAGGAAGAAAATCCAAAGAAAAAGCTTTTGGATCAATATAAGGACAGGGAGGTCACTCATTAATTAATATCACAGGCAAAACAGACTTGAATTGGGGAAATTAATTTCATTTATTGCTAAATAATAACAAAGTAGGATAGTGAGAAATAAAAAGAAACAAAACCCACTTTTTCTCCACACCTCCTTCTTCCCAAGCTGCATTCATAACTCCTATCTCCTCCCCATAAGTAGTGCTGGTAGACAGGAGATGGAGGTTGTAGTCAGTTCATGAAATGTCACTGCTGCTGCTCCTTCCTCCCCATTCTCTTCTCCACAGGCCACTGCTCCTGACAAAAAGCCTGTTCCTGCATGGGCTTCTCCCCACGCAGCACAGCTCCTGCCAGGAACCTGCTCCAGTACAGGTTCCTCACAGGCTGCAGCTTCCTTTAGGGTGTGTCCATGTTCTGGTGTGGAGTTCTCCATGGGATGCAGGTGGATACCTGTTCCACTGCTGTCCTCCACAGGCTGCAGGTTATCAATCTGCATCGCCATGGCCTTCTCCATGGGCTGCAGGGGAATCTCCTCCAGCACCTGGATCACCTCCTCCCCTTCCTTTTGCATTGTCTTTGTTGACTACATAGTTGTTTCACAAATTCTCACTCCACTCTCACAGCTGCTGCATGGTGTTTTTTACCCTTCCTTGAATACATTATCACAGAGGTGTTGCTGGTGCCAAAATTGATGGGCTCAGTTTTGGCCAATGGTGGCTCTGCCCACCTGTGAACTAACTTTAGGAGTTTAATAGATACTTTGTTAAAGTAAATAAAATATCAGTGTTTTCCTACTCATAAATTATTATCTATTGTGTGTAATGTTACTGTTTCCATGTGAGTACTGTTTCATATCTATGCACATTTATGACACGTAAATCCCATTTTTATATATGAGCTGCACTAATATATCCAAAAATACTTTCTACCTTAAACATTAAATACTTGAGTAATCCCCATAAAATCAAAGGCTAAACCTTTGGCTCTTTCCCATTAGTTTTCTAATCCAAGTGAAGTCATGCATCCTATTTCAGTGATTGAATTGGAAATAAGTCTAATATGGAAACTCTTGGCCCTCTAACCATTAGGTAAAAATACCTATTTAGAAATTTTATGGTCTTTTAACTGAGAGACAACAGTCTATATGTTTTAGGCTGCAGACTTTTCACAGATATAATGATTGCTCTTAACCATTGTTGGGAAGGATGAAAGTTTGACAAGAAAGTCTCACAGACATGTATGCTTGGCAGACAGATTTTTGAATGTAGAACCTGAGAATGAAATAGAGTTTTTATATAGAAGAAAAGAATTGCTGAGCCAGTCTTATCGGATAACTAAGGCAAAGGGTATGCTAGTTAGAAGAGGTTTTTATGACTTAGAGCAAAGGATAAACCCACCTCAAACATGAAGTTTTTCCAAGCAGAAAGATTCCACAGGCAAACAAGTCTGCCGATGTTGCAAGTAGAAAAAAGGTCTCAGAATTTTCCACTGCAAGAAAACTGAAAAATGACTTCTAGCTTAAACTGTAACATATAACTTTTAGTGATTGGATAATAGCAACATGAACACGGTAATTATAGTAGTTACGACAGGCTACAAGTAAAAGTTAAGGTATAGATTGGCTCTTCTGTATTAAGATGCTCAGCAAAGTATATAATGCATTGTAACCAAAATTAAAGAGTCTTCAGGCTTGTCTGCATAACTTTAAAAGCACTTCTCTGTGAAACCAGAGAACTGACAGGTACATATACCTACAGAGGTTCCTCACTTTTCCTTGTCTCCTTTGAGTTAAGACAATGTTTTGACTATTTAGAGACTAATTTATAATTTTTTAATATGTTTAGAATTTTTCAAGTCCTTCAATTTTTTTTTTTTCTATTTTTATAAATAAATTGAATACAGTTAAATTATCTGGTATTTAATTACTAGGAATTTATAATGCAAAATAAACCTCTTTCCATTAGAAAACAATATTGTTACAAATTCTCAATTAAAAAAAGATAATTTAGTGTACCAGCTAATAAAACACTTCAGGCTTGTTACATCCAGACAACTGATCGATTCAAAGTAGAAAATAATCAGTTATGGTCATATAATAGTAATTTTCCATTTCAGTTGCAAGAAACATGAATCTTATTTTGTTTTCCTATGGTCCATTTCTTTAGTGCTGCAAATATCATGGTCATGGTTACTTAATGCCAAGCCTGAACAACAGTAAGGGACATTGACAAGATGTATAATGAATTTCTAAACTGCATTAGCATTTTATCTGATTATTCAATTATTTACTTTGTCTGATTTTCTCATAATTTATGTAATGTTTTTAGCATGAAACCTTACAAAAAAAACCTGTTCAAATATACAGGTAGATTTTAAATATTTAGCAGACAAATTACTGAACTGATATTCCTAATGTGGCTGGAAATACTCATAATTAGTTTTCATTAGTCTAAATGAAATTGTTGTCAGTTGGAATTTAATCACATATGCTATCACTTTAAACAAAGAATTAGTTACTGACAGAACAATTACATTTTTTATGATCTTGTATTCCATAATAATTAAGACTAAAATAATTCTAAATATTAAACTATTTTAATCTGATTTTTATATGGAATATTTACAAGATAGATGAGAAGCACACTCCAATTTCCAGAGTTTACTTTAATATGTCATGACAATCCTATTAAGAAGTGAAAAAATCCATTGCTTAGTAGTTTTCTATTTACAAGTATAATTTCTCACTGGAATTTGAGTACATAGAAATGGGAAGGGAGAGATTAAAAAATAAATACATAAACCAATCATTTAACTAGATTGCTAGTCTATTTTCCATAATTTTTGGAACTATTTTGTTGACCATAGTTTTGACCATTATGCTATACAAAGCCTTTTCTACAATGAAAAGTGACCAGTGGTACCTTATTGTTTCCAAGATTTCTTGGAAGCATTCTGGGAAACCCACTCCAATTTTATTCATTAAGGAGGGAATTCACATATAACATTAAACCTACATTATAGAACACTCTTTTTTTAAATCTCTTTTTCTGACATTGTGAGCAACTCATAGCTTACAGGATTCATTGAAAGTTAATAAAAATATGCATAAAAATATTATAATTATTGTTTTATACAAGGCACTCTGGAAAGCATCAAAATATTTCCCACTGATGCAGCTAAAAGTTTCTTAATTCTCTTAGAATACACAAATTAGCTAGTAAGAGGAAAAAGAACTCTTCCCATTTGAAAGAAAATGTCCAAATGGACAAGAGCAGACTTTAAAAATATATATATAATGCAAGTAAATTTAAACAGTTAGAGAGTATACAAGTGTCATTGTTACCTGCCCAAGTAAAAGTGATTTAGAACAGCGAGTTGAAACATGATGGCTGGGTGAAACCACCACTATCTTGTTTAGGTCTGCCTTGAAGAAAACTCATATGTGTAATTCCTTTTCCTGATCTCTCTACTCATGAAATCCTACTGCGAAAATGCTGTTTTCCATCTCCTCCATGGCCCTGGTAGTCTCCCACAGTTTGGTCTCAAGGTCTTAAGTGCACATCTTAAAAAATTCTAGACTTACTGAGAAAAAAGTTCAGCTGCAGCATTTCTGGGACAGCAAAATCCTTCTCAGTAGAGTTTGATAATCTCAGGGAGTCTGTTTCACTGTCTCAGAAACTTCCTTATGGCACATTAAACACCAAATAAAGAGCTGTACACCATCCATAAATACTTCAGTAAAATGAGTTCTACTGTCATTGTGCTGAGGCATTTTAGAAAGGGATGACCAAAAAGCAGTTGCTCTAGACTGTTGAGGCGAACACCCCATGTGTGGAGACACAAGGCTTGACTCCATTTCGGAAGGCTGATTTATTATCTTATATATTATACTAAAATCCTACATTAAAACTATACTAAAAGAACAGAAAGAAAAGAGAGATCAGAAGGCTACAAAGAACAAGAAGAGAATAGAATGCATAACAAAAACCTGTGACTGCTCACAGCCTCGGCACAGGTGGCTGTGATTGGTCATCAATAGAAAACAATCCACATGGACCAATGGACGATGCACCTGTTGCATTCCACAGCAGCAGATAGTTATTGTTTACATTTCTCTCCTGAGGCTCCTCAGCTTTTCAGGAGGGGAAAAATCCCAGCAAAGGATTTTTCATAAAATATCATAGCTACACTAGACCTGAAAGAAAAATGGAGCCTCATCAACCTCATGATTTAATGTTTCATGTATACTAAAATAGTTCCTAATCCTGGAAGAAAAGTATTCTCTTCCTTGAGGTATCAAGGCATTTTTCAGGTGTGTACTAATGTGTTTTCCATTTGTGAAGTAAGTAAGCTATCTCAAATTTTGTACTAGATTGTAAAAAAAAAAAGGAAGAAACTCTAAAATCTTAAAATCTGGACTATATTCACCATGACCACTAGTTACCCTGATATGTTTGGGAAGACATTTTCTGTACAAGAAAACTAAAACAGAGAAGCTGAACTTCAAAGAAGAACACTAATACCAGGAAAGCACAAGTGAAAAAAAAAAAAAAAAAAAAAAAAAAAAAAAAAAAAAAAAAAAAAAAAAACCCAAAAACTAAACCCAAACTGTGCTATAAAATGCAGAGAATACTTAATTTAACTATTAATGCTATTTTGGTCAATCCATAAATTATCCCCAGACCTCCTATTCTTCTATAAGTTTCACTTCAGTAAAGTTTCTTATAAGCAGGATCTATATTTATACATACTCTTCATTCTGACAGAAGGTAATCTTCAACATGATTTGTATTCAGACAAAATATATTAGTAGGAATGCTGGCTGTAGGTCAGGTGTACTGTGGCCAAGTATACTATTTTTAGTTACTTCTATTTGTAAAATTCTTCTGTATTATACATTCATTTTGTGTAGTCTGCAAGAAAATGTATTATTTTTGATTATATAGGTATGGAATTGTCACAGGAAATAAACCAATTTCTCTGTAATTCTGAATGTAAATGGCCCCTAGCTGAAGGCTATTGTCAGTCAGAATGCAGGAATTTATGTAAGCATTATACAATCATTATAAAAACTGATTATGCCATTTGATATATTCTGATGGGCCACTGCTCTCAGAATTCTGCACCCATAGTCCCCAAAGTTGTTTCTGTTTTGGTCCCTGTGACTGTCCTGTAATCCCACTAAAGCCAAGAGGTTAAACAGAACATAATGTAAACAACATACTCATGCATCTTAACACAGTTTCCCATCAACATTTACCAGAATAACCTATTTTCAGTTGCTAACAATGGCACCAACTTACACTGTTAAGAGTAATAGATGATAAACATTCAGATGGGGTTGAAATTCCTTTGCAGTAAATGTTTATTTCTTCTAAAATAAGTAAGTAAATAACTATGTTTGCAGAGGGAGGCAGGGTAAGAGTTCACCATCAATGTTTCAAACAACATGCCTACATTTCCTATACATCAGCTGAAACTGAGAGCTAGAGCCCTTCATGATCAGTTGTGTTGGGTTTGCATGCCAGTTTCTGCTAGCAGCACAGGGATGGCTTCAGTGAGAAATTCCCAGAAGTTTCCCCCATGTCCAACAGAGCCAATGCCAGTCAGCTGAAGGATGGACCCACCACTGGCCAAGGCCAAGCTCATCAACAATAGTGGTAACATCCTGGGATTAACAGATTTAAGAAGGGGAAAAGTTGCTGTGCAGAAAGTAGGCAGAGATGAAGAATCTGTGTAAGAGTGCCAAAATATGCTTTAAAAAAGGGCTAAGATCAAGACCTGGGAAGCAGGAGACAATGAGACAGAACAAGGAAACACAGATGAGTGAAGGGAATGGTAGAGCTGCCAGACATGAGAGACTGGACTTCAACTGGATGGTAAAAAAGTCTGAGGAAAGAAGAGTGGGCAGGGGAAGCAAGTTGCACTGAAGTATTAAAAAAGAAAGAAGCAGAATTGATCGAGCTGAGGTCATCAAGGTCAGAAACATATTATGAAATGGAGAAAGTAAGAGGTATAATCAGAAAGTGTCATAAGGAGGTACTGGATTGAGACAAGAAGCTGGTAGACAGGAAGATCTGAGTCTAGTCAAAATACAGTGGCAAAGAGAGCATAAAGAGCTGGAGAAACAGGCAGACTTAGCCTTTTCTGGAGTGCACACCCTCAGGGACCAAGGCTGAGACTGGATCCTCCTCGCTCAGTTCTACCTCCAGCTGGTGGAGGAGACTTGGACAGGAGCATTGTACAGCCTCTGGGTGGTGACCCACTATGGAGTTACCTTATTGAATCATATTCTCTTCTGGGAATCATTAAAAAACTGAGATGAATTTTCAGCAGTGAACCACATTCATAATTGTTGTGGTGCACCAGTTTAGTTGTTCTCTTGCACTTGGTCATTGGGATTTTGCACAGAATAGTTTTGTATTGCACTGTATAGCTTATGTTATATCATGTGGTTTGTTACCCCGTTTTCCCATCACATGGTCTTTCCCTCACCTGTCCCGGTACCACCTGGTGGTCTCTCCCCTGGGTTACCCCTCCCCTCGCCACTTGTCACTGGTGTCCCATTGGCTGTGGACCTCTCCCTCTCCCCCCATCCCAGGGGGTATAAAAGCTCCCTGCTGCCACGGAACGCTCTCTTTTCTCCCATGGGTTTGTCCGCCTGATGTGTGTCTTGGAATAAAGGACAATGTTTCCCACGTGGAGGAGAGCCCTTCTCTAATCTTTTACCTTTGTCTATGAAGTATCATGTGGGCAAGAGTCTACAGCTAGCCGGAGTGGACCCCAACAGCCCAGGAAATACGTTTCTTCACATAATCTAATGAATGATTTTATTAGTACAATTTTACCTAGCTGTCAGCTGTGAGTGCAGTGTGCTCTGTATTGGTGTCCCCTACTTGCTGCCCCTCCAAGCCTCATCCCACAAAGAGTTATAGAAAAAAAGAGTGGAAAGTAACAACCTGTGAGAGTGTAATTACTGGGAGAAGACATGGTTATAGACATGTTTCAAGGTGGAGAAAAATGGACAATGAAAAAGTTGTATTTTAGAGCAGCTAGGAGAATATGGAGAATGCATATTGGAATGGAGTAGAAATGATAGATTCTTCTACAAATTTTGAAACAAAATCATTGTTTTGTATAATTTGAATTGGGGAAAGAATATGCAATTTTTTTGTCGTGGTTAAAAACACAGCCTCATACAAGCTACTATAAAGAAAATTAAATATATCACATCCATAAGCAGCTCATTCTTCCATCTTTTCCTTTATAATATTTTTTAAAATTTCATTTCTACATCACACTAGTATCCAGCAGGGTTAGAAGAGGAATAAGAGAAAAAAAGGTGTTAAGCCAATTGTTTTGCTGTATGACTGAAATGAAGGTATGCAGAATATGTATTAATTAGTCAAAAGGACTCACAGGTTTGACTTAGGTTCATTTTTGTTAACTATTGAGAAGTGAAATAGGAAAATTTATAGAGTGTGGGACTGATGTAATTAAAGATATTATAGAGTTGATGGGGAATGCTTGCTTCTTCATTCCATTTTTTAGTCACTTGAGTAGCAAGTGAACATCCCTTGTAACAGATTTGTAACAGATTTGTAAGCAATGTTCCCTTGTAAGCAATGTTCCAAGTAGCCTTCAGATCCATTGCTGAAGAGAAGTTACTTTTCTTTTTACTCCAGAAGAAGCCAAACAGGTTAAACTAATCAAAACTCAACCATTTTGCTCTTTGAAAATAAATAACCAGAAAATTAAGTATAAGAGTTTATAAGATGGATTTTTCCTGTCAAGGCCAGTGTATTCATCATGAAAGACCTGTATTACACATGATTTGCTTCTTTACAGAAATAATATTCTCAAAGCATTTCTACACAAATAGGAAATAACTTTCTGTGTCTTATATTGATTTCCACAAGAGTCCTCTTTCCTTGGTACAAGAAAAACTTACAACTCGAGTGCTGTTATTTTGTTATAAGTATCTGTAAGATTCTACCAGATCCTTATTATATTAACATATGTGTAAATATTAAGTGATAGAATTACTTATATTACCATCTGATAGATACATTCCAGACACAGAAAACTTCTACCTCTGGTACAAGGACCAAGCAGTAATAAAAATAAAAATAAAAATAAAAATAAAAATAAAAATAATAATTCAGTATGTATAGGAAATTAGTGAAGACACAGCAAAAAAAAAAACTTCCAAAGAGACTCAAAATATAAATCCTTTGTGGGTATAGCCATTGTCTTAAAAGGCTTTTTGAAAGTACAGTACCTTTTAAAAGGACAGAGTCTATGCATAGAGCTCAGAGAAAATTTTATTTATTGTATATGATAAAACTACAGGAAAATTAATTTTCTTCATTACTTTTACAGTAGTAAGAAGGCTGAGAATGGGCTTTTTTACCTTTTGCACCTATTTTTTACTAGACAAAATATGGAGAGATACTTGAGTGGTAAAATATTCCTGCGAAGATAGGCAGGCCAGTAGTTTAAAATATAAAAGAAAAAACAAAACTGAAAAGCTTAACATGAGCTAAGCAAATACTGGAAATGGAACTGAAATATAGCAGTAAAATAAAAAAAAATAATTAAAAAAAATAAACCAAAACAAAACCCACCAAAACAAGTAGTAAACCTAAAAGTAAACCACCAAATTATTTCAAAGAGTGAGAAAAGCATTCGTTGTAAGAAAGTGATACTCTTATTTGGAAAGCTAAGAAAACCAGGATTTGGCAGAAATCAACGTAGAACAAAGGCAAAGATCAAAAAAAAAAGCTTTTTGCTGTGGTAAAAAAGAAAATATAAGCCCATGAATTTTTGAAAGATACTGAAGCTTTGATGACAGCACAAAAAACTCCAGCCTTCGAGATTTTTTTTTTGTCAAATAAATCTGAAAAAACACACTTCACTGTTTTTCTACAGTACATGGTTATATATAATTATTCAATATATGGTATTCTCTTAGTTACAAAATCAAACAAATAGAAAAAGCCCTCAAAAACAGTTGTGAAAGAAATGAAAACACAAAATATACTGATATTTTTAGGTAGACCACTTCAGATCTTTCTTCTTTTTCAATTCAGTTTCATAAATTTTTACTTTTATTAGCTTTTTTTTTTTAAAGAACTTATTTGGTTAGCAATAATTCAGAAACTACTTTCACCAGTTTGGGATAGGAAATTAGCTGAAATTGATTCCTCCTCAGGAAGAGTTTCAATGACTCCGAAAATTTCACTAAGAGTTGTTAAGTCCTTATCAGCTCCCCTGCCAAACCTTAACAGCAATATTCTCACTTCGTGTTAAACTATTGATTCCCTGGCATTGAAAGGCTGGTAATGACCCCTATAATTATGGAGAAAGACTATCCTAGTATTTCTGCCCAAAGAAAATATTAAAATAGGCCTTCAGATAATAACCTGGCTTCTGTATAAATCATCATTATATTTGTGTGTATTCAGAATATATAATTTCTGAGAGTATAAAAAATGCTGCCTAGATTGCAAGAATAGGTCAACTTTGAATTGAACATTACAAGGTGTATGCATAATTTTTATTATCTTTCTCATCTGAAGATAGTGATGCTCTCACAATGCTCAGGAATGAAAGTAGCTTAAATTTGTTCAGTTGGTATGACTGAAGCATGCTTGTTGGGGATTTTAAATTTTTTGGAGATAGCAGGATACAGTGTACTATGCCATGGAGAGAAAAAGACACAGGAACCTCAACAGCTGAATTAGATGACTCTTCTGTTCCAGATTAGTAACATAAATACTCTTGCCAGGAACAGTTATGGGGAAGATCCAGAAGCAACCATGGTAGATGTGTTTCTGGAATAAGAAATTTTAACTTTTTGGGGAAATAAAAAAAGAGGAAAAGAGACCTACAAATTTATATTAATCTAGTTTCCCTTCAATCAATAGGATTCCTACCCTAGTAGGGAATTAGGTGAAACATTCCAGCACAGTATACAGATCATTCCTGGAGGAGAAAAATAAAAATCAAACAATCTCTCAACAAAACTCAGCTTCACCAAAATCATCTCATCACTCAACTACAGTTCTTTTACTGATTGCCAAAGTCAAATCCCATTTATGCATATTCCCTTTAATAAAATAAATAGTTAAACCAGAAAATACTGAAACCAAAAAACAGGTATCCATCAGCCTCAATAACTTTGATAAGATCTGTACACAATGAGTTCTCCATTTGCTCTTTAACAGCATTTCCAGTAGAATAAAGGGTTGTTGTTTGCTTTTTTCTTTTCCAGAAAAATAAATAATACTTTTATGAAGAGAAGACATATAAAAGACAATCATAACAATATATAGTCAAAGGTTTTTTGCTGTTGCTGAGCAAAAAGTTCACAATACTGGGATGTAGTAAGCAGAATCTCAGGTACTAAATTGTCTTGGTGTGTTACTTCAGATGGAAATACTTTATGCATTTTGTTACTTTGTGAATATTTTTGTGCAATTTTTTTCTCTTTGATAATGTGTTTTAGAACATTCTGTAAATATTGTTTCAATAACATTTGGCTTAATGAAAACCCTGAGAGATGAAAATGTGTACAAAACATTAACTTATTTTATGCTTAAGAAAAGACCAGAAGGTCCTTTGCAAAAGCCACTAGGATTTTTTAGATTAGAGAAAGCTTATAGAGGTCGTTCATTATTGCATCCCCTGCATTTCAAGAGCAAAATATTTATTCAGCATTTCAAAAACCAAAAATGTTTATTTCTGTAATATAAAATATTACATCAATTCATAATCTTATAATTATTTGAAGCTCACTGTTGCTCTTACAAGAAAAGTAACAATCAGCATTGGACAGACTACCAAAGAGGGAAAGGAATGTATAAAAATACCAATTGTCAAATAGATCAGAAGAGTGCCAATTAAAACAAACCACTTTTATTACTTAATATTTTATTAACAAAAAAAATTTAAATTATTAAGCAGCACTATGGATCTGAATTTATGGTGGGGAGCAGAGGACAGGAAAATCCCCATGACAAGGTCAAAAAATTGAGCAAAGCAGTTAGAACACTGACATTTCACACAGAATACCTTCATAAAGATTATATTTCCTTTCTTTTGTAGCAAAGCAATAAGCATTTGAAATAATAAATATTCAAATAACATTTAAGATGCCAGAAATCCTAACTGGGATTTAAAGAGTGCTATGGATTTCATTAATAGTCATTGAGCCATACCTATTGTGGAGACTGAACTATTCTGTGCCTTTGTTATAAGTAACACTAGAAGAAAGACATTGAGGGGCTGGAATGAGTGCAGAGAAAGGCAACAGAGCTGGGAGTGGGTTTGCAGCACAAGTCTGATGAGGAGCAGCTGAGCATGCTCAGCCTGGAGAAAAGAAGGCTCAGAGGAGATCTTGTCACTCTCTAAAACTCCCTGAGAGGAGGGTGTAGCCAGGCAGGTGTTGGACTCTTCTGCCAAGTAGCAAGAGATAGGTCAGGTAAAAATGGCCTCAAGTTGCACCAGAAGAGACTTAGACTGGACATTAGGAATATTTTTTTCAGTGAAAGGACTGTCACGCCCCGGAACAGGCTGCCCAGAGAATGCTGTAGTCATTTTTCCTGGAGATATTTAAACATCCACTTATGGATATGTCACTTGGAGACATGATTTTCCAGTGCTGGTGGAATGGTTACCCCTGATGGTCTTAAGGGTCTTTTCCAACCTAAATCATTCTATGATAAGAAACAGGACTAGGTCAGCTTCTTTATTGATATATCAGTATATCTGTAGCTAAGATATCAAAGAAATTTAAGAGAGAGAGAGTGAGATAGAAGCAATGATGAATAAAGCAAAATTCCAAGGAAAATACAGGGTTTGATGTGGTAAAGGAATTCCTGGTTCTGGAGCTTGCAAATCATATCGCAAAAAAAGAAGTCGCCACAGTACAAAAAAGACATTCCAGATAATGGCAGCACAAACACAGACAAAAAATTCCCAGTAAATATGGACAGAGTTTGCTTTAGCTGGGCCCCAGTGGAGATTTTACTTCAAGTAGCAGTTTCACAGCAACAGTTTCAGTATTTAATAACCCAGAGCCAAAAGAAGAAGGAAGAAAATTAACCTTTCCTCAGCAATAAAAGCTGGACTAAAAGAATGTGCAGGTGCAACTAATTTGTAGATCTAGCTTTTGGCTGTTTTAGTTTTTTTTCCTGCTAGAAAATATCAATATCTAGTGCCCAAAGCAAAGTAATGTAAGTTCTAGTACTCTGTTTCAAATTATCAATATGGATGCTTTGATATTTTTCTAATATTTTAGATCTGAAAATCATGTTCATTTCTTTCTACCCCCAAAACAGTACAAAAAACCCTTACAGACAGTTATTACACCCTATTGCACAAAACAAGCCGATTTACAGTCTCTTTGCAGGACAGTATCAAATCCTACCTAACAGCAAAAGAACAGAGTTACAGAACTCCTTCAGACACAGCTGGTTAGTGTAAAATATCAAGATGACCTTGACAAAAATCCCCAACATATTACATTATTTTTATTTTAATTGTTGACTACCCTGAAATATTGCTACTAAATAATTATAGATATAAATAGCTGCAATTAAAGTAAGGATGTTTTCATGTTGTTCACAGGTGGACACGCAACCTGAATAAAATCAAAGAGAATTTTTTCTTGTCAAGGACAGGATAATTGAATGTACAGCTAACAAGACTAGACATAAATTCCAGTACTTTACATTACAGTTTGCTCAGCTACATACTCTTTAACACAGTTGTGTATAAAAGTCAAGATCATGATGGCTCCTTGAAACTTTTAAATGTGTCCTTCATAGCTTATGCACATTTTTTAGAAGTGGAAAAATATAGTACTACAATTATTTATATAAAACACCAATCTGGTTTGTAACAGAGCAGAACTGATTAACACGGATCCAGATTTCATTCTGAAACACACAGCAGGTCACCTCAACATTTAATTGATTCAGTTAAAGGGATCCATGAGCTAAAGTCATTATGACTGTATCCACACATTTCAAATTAGTTTTACATATGTACATTTGGGATTATCATTTCCTTCAGACTTCCTTATTTTTCATGGTGGAATTCACCTAAATGGCAATTAATTTCATACAAGAATGGATAAATAATACTTAGTTTAGAAAATAATTACAAGAATTAAAAAAAAAAGGTAATTTGAAAGAATAAAAGACATTATCTTTACGGGTATTTTCCCCTATCATTCTCATTCTGTATCTGTCAGAAATTGTATTCAAGATCTAGCCTTTGGTAGGTTAAGACGAACCCCTAATAGTCTTGAACAAAGTCCAAGGAAGAAAGAAATGTTTTGCAAATGGCATATTCATAATAATCTCTGTCAGTCAAATTTCTATAAATTGCTGTTGTCAGCTGCAGCTGAAAATGCATATATCTGCTTCACCTTTATTTTAGGTGATCACCTAAAATCTTGACAACAGAATGAAAAATTTTCCCACATTAAAATTCCCCCAACATTAAAATCAACTCCATAACTCTAAGAACAATAGGAAATCTTTAGTCATTCGAGGATCTATCAAATTAATATCCTGACCAGATTAAATAATTTATTTCAAGTTCTCCTTGTCATTGTACTAATTACTTCCTTTAAATCAGGGAGAGCAAAAAAATGCAGCTATAAATGTATCGGTGTTACAAAATACAAAGAATTTAATAAAAATCATATAAACTTTAAAAGGAAGAAGAAAATGCTTGACTTTCCATCTCAATTTTTTTGATAACATAATTAAAGTTATAATCATAAGCACAACTTGGCTTCAGTTACAGCAAGGATTTGAACACCATGTAACATCTTCAATAAAAGACAGGGAAAAAACAGTAATTTGGCAAATACTTTCCTTTTAAGTAAGTTTCTTTAAAAGTCACTAATTTATGAGGCAGAGAAAATAGAAGTTAGAGCAGTTGAAAGTACCCAGTGCCCTAGTTTTGAAGCTTGTTTAGAAATGTTCAAAAATACTGCAGTCAAAGGAAAGGCATTACTGTGTATTGCATGCAATTTTTTTTTTTATTTCTCCATTATTTGAAAATAAAAATACTGTATTTCAAAAAAGTTTCAGAAACATAAACTAGTACATTAGTCCATAATAGATTTCTTTTCTGTCAAAATAACCACCCACCCACAAACACTTTCTTGGAAAAAAAATGATTCCTCTTTGCCTTGAAATTAGGATACACAGGTCACCCTAAAATGCTATTCAAAATCAGCCTGATTATGTGCTCATGGATATAACATCCTGCAAGAGATTGCTTTCAAAAAGGTGCATGAGGAAGGCAGCAAAAAATGGCAACTGAAGCAACCTCTGGCTCACTAAAACACCCATTTCCTGCTTCTCACAGGAGTGAGGTGACATAATTTTTTTCTTGAAACTGCAGCCATTTCAAGACTCTTCTCATACATTTATGAAAAGCAGAAGTAAGTACTGTGATATATAAGCACACCTTATGACATAGACCAAAAAATATTAAAATGGAAATATTTCTCTCAGTACTGGACAAATTTCTAGTATTTCCCCCAGCAAAGGAGCATTAACATTTCTGTTGTTCTTTGGTTAATAATTTAACTTTAATGTCTGTGATGAAACTACATTTTCTGCTTTGCTAGGCGTGTCTACTGGTTACTTAACCAAGTAATTTTCTTTGTGTTTTTGTATGAGAAATGCAATTTTTAAGTAATGCAATAAAGTGATCACATTAGATCTGTTCTCACCTCCAGAAAAAAAAACCTTGAAGATGTATGTTTCTTTGCCATTCATCACAGTTTTCAGAGGCGAAGTTTTCAGGATTGTGAGTATCAGGTAAACATATGGAAACTGAACAAGAGAACACAAAAGCAATGTATCTTTTCAGTTGTTGTCTATTGAAATAGAATTTATTTAGCTCCATAAACATGCAGTACCTATACAGTATTTTTTGCCTCAGTATTCACTACGAAGTATCTCTACAGCATTTTCTTTCATGTTCATTTAATGATTATTACTTAGATGTGCAACAAATGAATGGAAAAGGTAGAATTCTAAGCTTTGTATACCCTACAGTTAACAAACATAAGAGGCCTATTCTTACAATTTTACCATTCAACCAGTGTTTAAACTCTGAATTTATCTTAAGATATATAAATGTGCCATGTGTTCAATAATAAATAGCACTTTTAATTTCTCAATATTCAACTTTGTTCCTAATTTTTAGCCTCATTTCACTCTATTTACCATATATTATGTGGACAGATTCTTTTCCAGTTTTATTTACAAACATAAAAATTCTTCAAGTTAGATTATATTCATATACAAAAGCAAAGTTAAAATCAGCTTGCATATTGGTCCAAAAAACCCAAGAATTTTTATCAAGGAACTGATGGGGAAAAGAAAATAGTAACAAAAAAAATTTTATAGCTTCATTTCAAGATAACAAATGCAGAAGATTGGTAAAACAGTACTTTCCCATTTTATTTGCACATGAATTAAACTCTATGAATCCAAAGAAGCCAAGTAATAAAAACAGAAACTGTAAAAACCAAACAAGCACGCAGAATGTACAATCAATGAAGTAAACTGCTATAAAACCAAAGGCCTTATAAGCAAGAAAATGAGCACTTTTATTCCCCAAAGTATTCAGAAGTGATCACCTGCAGGAATAGTGTATCTCATCTCGTACTTGAACTCGTGTATCTTTAGGCCTAGGGCCATATCAAGTACCAGCGTTTTAGAATTTTATTCCAAATATGATTAATTTTAAAATTCTTCATTTCATCAGTTTGCATATTGTCTCCTTTTCTAACTTCTTTGACAGGCATCTCTATAACTAAGAATGCTGACACTTGCTGCACAAGTATTAATCAGAAAACAAAAAAACTGTTTCTTTGAGCAACCTGTATCTCAAAGAAATTTTGTATTAGGATACATAGGCTTAAGGGAAAAGAGTTTTGCTGTGGAGTCTTGCTATGAAGAGTCAATTCACACCTAGGAACACATAAAGGGTAACAGCAGAAGATATTGGATCACTTAAAGAACACAGAGGCCAATCCTTGTCTTCACTGCTGCTGCCACAACCCCAAAAACGCCACCAGGCTTTAGAAAAGGCTTGTTTGGGCTATTATCAGTAGGATGTGGAATTTCTCCCTTTGGTTCATTGTTTCCCAAGGCATTCAAGATGTTGCTAAAATTCATTTTCCACAAAATGTAAAGACTTCTGGTAGCACACATGTACAGGCTTGATAGACTGTCTTCTGCTTCAAGTGAGCTGCAGCTTACACCTTGTATTTCTGTGAGCAGCAGAGGAAGGAAAAGCTGAATACTACAGCAGGATTTTTTTCACACAGATGGAGTAGACTGAGAGACTCTTGTACCATTTTCTGTGCTACTGCTTTTCCAGGAAAGTGTGTGTGGATTGCAGAACCACTTTCCCAGAACACTGAATTTAATCAATATTTTAGAGAAATAGGCAGAGAAGGAAAGAAAACAGACCTATAAAAAAAAAAAAACAAGAAAAGAAATAACTTCTAAATGCCTTTTCCTCCTCAACTTCTTTCCTTTGTTTTTATTAATAAGTTGTTTAATTAAGCTTTTGCTTTGTTCTCTGCACAGTCATTTTGTTCCTAGGACTCTTTTAGAATTAAGATTTACTTTGGACAAGAGGCTAATGAGGCTGGCAGCAATATTGTAATTCTGTGTGGAAATGACAGAAGACATTGCTTACACCATTAAACAGACCAAATTTCCATACCTGTTTGCACAATCACTTTCATTACACATCTGAAAAATTTGGTTCCCTATGTCCATATGAACAAACCTCATCTTCTGGATATGGAGAAATTCAGTCCTTCCCAAAGAGTAGCCATCAGGTTCATCCATCCCCTGTTGAATCAAAGCACTCACAAACAAGAGCAAAGTGTTAATATAGGGAAGAAAGAGCTTTAGGACAAAGGAAGAAACCTGTCCCTGTAGCATTATTTTGGGCAGAAATAAATAAAACCACTCAGGATACTGAAATACGTCAATCATGTAGGCACAGACTTGGCAAACATCACAAATAAAACAAACACTTAGCTTGAAATCAGCCACGACTTGGTCAGATTCTTTAAAGTAAAAAACATACTTAATTCTCTTATTCCATTAATAAACTGTGATCATATTTTTTTAGTTGTCCTGCTCTATATGAAGGAACACTACAGAACCATGGACAATTCTGACATGTGAGATTATCCCTACTGATTCATGTGAGTTACTGCAAAGCTATTTTTTTCAAGCTAATATCCTTAGCACATTCCAACACCCAGTAGTATTAGGCTTAATTTTTTATCATTTTACCATTTTCAACCTAAGATGTTTTTTCATAGATTTCATCTTTGAACACAAAAATCAATCATCTATGTAGCATGTTAAAGGTTACATTCTGTTGCTTAGGTCAGTACAATTCTGACAACAATTAAGCAACAGTCATGTTGGCTTTGTCATTGCCTGTTATTTTTACTAAGTAGCATATTCAGAGGGCATTTATTACATTTAAATTCATTGGCTCAAAATGCTGTCTAGAGACTGATTTTTGAAATAATATATATACTT
Source organism: Pyrgilauda ruficollis (assembly GCF_017590135.1). Lineage (NCBI taxonomy): Eukaryota > Metazoa > Chordata > Aves > Passeriformes > Passeridae > Pyrgilauda > Pyrgilauda ruficollis. The sequence continues at coordinate 357,416 of NW_024515987.1, read as the reverse complement.
CCCAAGAACAATTGTAAAGAAATACTGCCCTCTTCTGCCAAACCAGGATGTATTTCCATAGAGACTTGCTCTGATTTGGAAAACCAGACTGGATTTGAATAGATGAAAACTGCCTTTTTTTTACAGAAGTAAGACTATGTGCTATGTTCAAATAATGTGTTTGAAAGTATTAATTTCCTTTTTTTTTCTTTCTACTCAATTGGTAAAATTTCTCTTTTCTCCAGTTCAAAAAGACATTTAAGAGCCCCTAAAATATGGAGACATATTTCAACAGTTTTGTTTCATAAATAAGCACATCAAATTCTACAGTTACTTTCTTGTGTAAATAGATCTCCTTACGATAGACAACTCACATACCCAAGTTCAAATTTTTCCTTCTTTAGAGATTTATGTATTGTGATCTCTGATCATTATTGTTGTGTTATTTTTGCACCTTTATCCATTTACATACATTTTTTAATATTTTGTTTTTTTCAGAGCAGAAGAAGAGTACTTAATATCTTGTGCAAACTTAATAGCTTTACCAACATTTGAAAATGGAGCAATATTAATTTTTCAATAAAAAGTAATCCTTCACCCAGCCTGCCTTGAATATTCACTGTCTAAAGTGTGCTTCTGGTATTGAAATAGAAGACATACTCTATGGGTCTAATAATATAGTTATCATCAAAGTGAGCAACACAGAGAGTAAAAAACATCCTCACTGCTTTTGCCAAAGAATATAAATTTACAAAATAGCTTTACACATAACATTCTGTACCTAAGATACCTCTTAAAAAACATGTAAGAAAAAAATCAGTCAGGTTTCACAAGCATTTCTAAACTAAAATCCAAACCATCTTAAGGTATTTTTGCATACAATATGTTCCTGTAAAGTGATTTCCTCACATTATTAAGATATTCTCAATGACATTTGTATCCCATTCCTTCAAAGACTTTGAATTTAACTTTACTTAGTAAAACCTTAGAGACATAATGCTTTGGTTTAAGATATTCAAACAAAGCACCTCCAAAAGAGGGGGGTTTTTTCTCCAAAAATGTTATTTTCCATGAACTGGACCTTTCTGCTGAAGTGCACAAACATCGCCAGATTCAGGACAAAATTTTTAAATTTTAAATAAAATGTGACAAACACCAATTTGTGTGCCAAAATATTAAAAAATTATATAAAAGCATCATAATTAAAATTTAAAAATAAACTCCCCACACTATAGTGTGGTTCAGTAATGGTTAATATTCATGCCGTAATTACGAATTCAAACTCTTTTTAAAAAAATGATAAGCAAATGACATTAACTGGATGTCGATTTAAGTACATAGTTTCAAACTGGTCTAATATGAACCCACAGAAAACCTATTTCAAATTTCTTTGCCTTTTAGCCATGTTTACTTCCAGAAGTTTTTAGATAAGTAATTTCAACCTTCCTAAAGTATATGAAAAAAAGTGACAGAATTTTCCTCCTACATTTTTGTCTCCATGTAACAGTAAAAAGCTGTATCTTTTGGTTGCCTCCAAGCCCCCTTCAGATTGGAGATTACAGACTCTCAGACAACTCTACAGAGAATAAATATAGGACAAAGGGTGTCTTATTTTTCTGGTCTTTCTCTTGCTGTTCTCAGCAGGTAGTGGGACTGTATTTTACCTCTTGTAGTTTCATACTGGCATTCAATGCTGGATCTAAACACTCCTTCCCTTCTGCTGCATCATAGGATTATAGTGCCACAGAGCATCATAAGGCTTTGCAAAATAATGCTGAAAATAATTGCATGTAGTGTTTCAAGGTTTCTAATGTAGAAAACCCAGAGTATTCCAGTATTCCTGGGGAACAAGTGCCATCTTTTACACAATGCATGTCAGCATTTTTAAGCTTTAAAAAATTCTAGAATTGTAATTTTATGAAAAGTTATTCTTTTAAATATACTCCTTGAGGAATATATTTGGACCCAGAAGAAACAGGGGAGAAGAACAAAAGAAATAAAGACTGGGAAGTCATATCAGAGAAAGGACAAATATACAACCTTTGACAATGCAAATTTTTTAGACAAGCTTTTATGAATAAAGAATGTGGAATTGTAATACTTGCTAGTAATAAGTAATAAAAGAAATGGATTCAGAACAACCAGAAGAAGTATGTATATGGTCAGAGAAATAGGGAAAACTAATATTGAAACAGTGAGATGAGACACCTACCAGTAAATTCATAAAGCCTTACACTCCGAGATGAAAAATTATTTAGATATTTGAAGGGTTAGAGAGCTATAACACTTTCAATAGATAGTCGGGGATTTAAAAGAAAAAAAAACAACACCCAAACCAAAACCAAACAGAGTTTGCAAAAAAGCAAGCAAACAAGCGTGTGTCCAAATTCTATTATTTAACCAAATCCTGTTCATTGTAGGAAAGGCCAACAGGGTAAAAAAAGTGCATGAAAGTTAGGAAAAAAAAACAAAACCAAAAAAAACCCCAACAACAACAACAAAAAAATCAAACAAACAAACAAAAACAAACAAACAAAAAAACCCACAAAAACCAAAAACCAAACCCAAAACAAAACAAAACACCAAATAAAGAAAGAAACAAACAAAAAAAATCCAAACCAGAAAAAGAGATCATGCCCTTGTCAGATTTAATAAAATGCCTGCTATGAGTCAGTAAAGTCACTCTCCAGTGTGATAAGATTTGAGGTGTGATAGAAGTTTTTGTTTTTTCCCTGCTTGTAAATGTCAGACTAAGGCAACATGGAGGCCCACTTCTGACAAATAGGCAAACTACAAGGTAGATGGTTAGGCTGACAATGTAACAAGGGAGAGTTTGCAATTGCAGTCCTTTCTCATTAATTACAAGCCTTTACAAAGTACAACATTCAGCACAATGGCAGCATGCAAATGTAAAGTCGCTATTTTTAATAGGTCTCATTAAATTATTGCATCACAATGATCATCCTTTTGGTGCTTATTAAATATTGACTTACAAAATTAATGGAAATATTCATGTAAGTTTTCTTAATAACTTGAAGATATTGATACTAACTATGGATTGTTTTCAACTATGTAATTTTTTTCTAGATTGCCACAGTACTGCATATTTTTTTGCCTCACTAGAATTTCTAATCCAGAACTACATTATGGCAAATGCATAGGGCATTTTGCTCAGGAAAACTCCTAACCATTGAGAGTAACTAGCAAGACATTTCTTGATCAATAACATGTTAAAAAATTAAAATAGTACTTGGTCTGAAGGTTATACATAGAAAATCATACATTTAAAATGTTCATTTATCTTAATTTGATCAGTGTATGTTTTTGCTGCTTAAACTGTTAAAGAGTTTAATTTTCCAGTTTTTACTTGTTGTTTGAAAGAGAGGTGCCTGCCAAGGAAGGTAGGAACCTCCCTTGGAATGGAAAATGCAACCCCCTTCCCTCCACATTATTACAATTACAGTTCTTTACAGAGATATATATACACAAAACAAGGCAGAAAAACAGCAACAATGGCAGCAACAGCAAACAAACCCCAGAGAATCAGCAGCCGCCTTCTCTCGGCTCTTGAGCCCTTTCCCCTTCGGTGCAGTTCCGCTCACAGCCAGCAGGGGCGCTGGTGGCTCCCGGCCGGGTAGGGCAGGTGCGGTGACTCCCCCGCGGCTGCAGGGGCCGCTGTGCGGCGGGCTCGGTCATTCTTCCCTGTGGTAATGGCGGCAGCTGGCAGGAGAGAGAGAAAAGGGGAATTCTTTACAAACTCACGCCAGGAAGCCAATTCCTGTGCCCTTCCTGATGGTGAAGTGGGCTGCAGCAGGAACCTCTGGGTAGTGGCTGTAACGGCAGAGGTGGGCACACACTGGGTGACAAACAAAATGCTGCAGAAACTCAGCAGCCCAGACAGGAGCCGTGGGGTGTCCCGATGCTGGGTTAAAGTGTAGCAAAAAACCCAATGCAGCAGCAGAAAAAAAGTGGGGCTGGGCAGTGGCACCTAGGCTTCCACAAATGGCCCAGACACACTTCCTCTAAATGAAGGGAGGGGACTGGGGTCCTGGGTTTTCCCTTGAGGCACCCAAGGAGATGGTGAGTCATTTCCAGTGAGACTGGATCTTCAATAAGGTCCCAGTTCAATGGCTGCTCTCAGGAGCAAAGCCTCACTCACGGCAGAAGCAGTAAAAGGTGGAATTCCATGGTGGCAGCGAATTCTCCCACATGAACCCAAGACCGGGGATCTCCCCTCTGATCCCAGAGCAAGAGAGAGTGAGGAGCTGAGCCCAGCCCCCATGACTCCCCAGCCAAAATCTCACAGTATCTCTTTCCTTCCCAAGAGAAAGGCCCCCAGCTAAGCGTGCAGCCAGCTGCACCCATTCCTCCCCTCCCCCCCACAGAAACCACTTTTTTCTCTTAAGTATTGGTCATTCCCATCTCATAGGCAGCAAATGGGACAAAATTCCCTGAGAGAAAAAAAAAAAAAAAAAGAAAAAATAAAGATAGGAAAAATCCTAACCTTCAACATAACTCTTCAAAGTTAATGATTATCAATATTTTCTCAGGAAAAAATATCAGGTAATGGAAAGCCTCTGTATTAAATACATCAAATGTGATCAAAATATTAATCATTAAATAACTTGCATATCTTGTTCCAACTAGTTATACAGTATTGGGCATATAACACTGAATCTTTTTAAAGAAATTGTTTTAGCACCAAATCCATCCCGTCCACCCTGGCTGCTCCGAGGCAGCGGTTCTTATACAGTTTATTTCGCCTGCGGCAGGATGTCTTTTTTCTTTCTGAGTTCTTCATATTCAAGTTGGTTTCTTTCTCTGGCTTGGGCTGCACAAAGCCTCCGTCTGGGAATAGGATAATACACTTCCCCGATTCCCAGAATCTGGCATTCAGATGGAAGGTGTTGATGGCCCTGGTCCTCTCAGATAGGCATCTTGTCTGGACCATTATCTCCTGGGCGTCAGTGGGTGCAGGCTCCTGTGAATGCCCATCTCCTGTGCAGCCAAAGTTTCCTTCGAATGCAAATGTGGTGGTGCCTCTCTGTCCATCTGCCAAGGTTTCGCCATCCTGGGGAAGAATCTCTCCCCCCCTTGTACACCAGTAGTTCATTTTATACATATATATTTTGAGACACCTTTTATTCCCACGAATTACTACCCATATCCATAACAAAACTGAAGTAATTCTTGTTTTCTTCACTGTTTGCTGAGACACTGTCATATACAACCCTTACCCCCAAGGAAAGTTGATAAAAAAGTTGATGAGAGTAATTGCAAAAAGTAAGCAGTGCATACACTGCAAATACATATGCAAAATAGCAGAGTTTTTTCTGCAAGATAAAAGCAATTATCACTCATAATCAATAGCTAAAATTTTAAACTTAAAAATCTAAACTTTAACCTCCGACTGAGATGGAAAGGTAGGAGAAAGTATTTTTCTGATTAAACTGTTTTAAGTAAGTCATTGCAATTTTCCTAATCTGTACTTCATAGATTAAAATTATTTTTGTGGCTTTTCAATTGCAATTGCAATTGCAATTCAGATTGCAGAGGCAATCTGAATATGATGTTTAAGATACACATAATTAATCAATATGAAATGGTTTATGGAACATTTGCTTGTTTACAATATGTTCTAATAGTTCCACTGTTGCTCACTAGAGTGAAAAAACACTCAGCAGGCTCACAGAGAAAAAATGTAGGGTTTGGGATCTGTTTTGTTTGTTACTCAAGTACCTTAAAAGAATGTATGTCCAGTCCTCTATGAGATTAGAGTGTTGCCTATGCTGAGACTTGCTAGAGTAAGGCCTAAATTTTAATTTGAAATATTCCTGACCAAGAGCTTTAATTGGAAATGTTAGCTGAATGGTCACAGCCATACTCAACAGTCGTTAAATACTTTTTAGGGAAAAGCTTCATAACCTTGCAAGTCTATCCCTGTCTTTGATGATCAGGATTTTTCTCCTTAGAAAACTTGCACAGCTCCCCATAGGAGGAGCTGGACCACAGCAGCAGGTCATAGTGCCCTTGAGGCTCCCATCTGGAAGTGGGCATTTCCTGGTGACCCTCAAGTAGCAAAAATTTTCTGGACTAAAATTTCGTAAGCAAATATGCAGTTTGGGAATAAGTAAAGCCTCTTTTCTCTTGTGCTGTGAAGGGTTGGCTGAAAAGCTTTCTTCTGTATTCAAAGTATTTTCTTGTCAAAGATGATGAATGATGCTAAAAAGAAAGTGAGGCATGTCTCAGGTGTGACTGTGTACTCCAGTTCCCTTTCAAGAGGACTTTATTCTCACCAAGATGCCTTTTAGACTGTCACAGTTAGGTTTAAAAGCAATTTGAATACATAAGTTGAAAATATTACTTCAAATTAACTTCCAGAGGCACCATGGTGCAATCAACAGGGACACAGGGACCAGTTCAGTTCTGGTTTTGCTATTGACCTAATGGGTAACCTTGAGCAAGACACTCCATATCTGTGTTTTCCTGTTAATCTTTAAATCTGTTTAAGGACTTGAGGAGGGAATTGTCCCTTGCTTTGTGTTTGTATGGTGTTTAGCACAGCAGGACCTGCTGTAATCTGCTGCTGATGTAATTCATAAAACTAAACAGCTAATACAAAAAGCAAATAGATCTAAGAGACCAGACCCAAAGGATTATCAAGTTTTATTATGCCATGGGATTCAAACCAGACATTTTATAGGCAAAGTTAAAGCCATCTTCAAATTAATTTACAAATATGCAGCCTTCCAATGACCATACTATTAGAAAATAAAAAATAAAATCATAAAAAGCAGTGTGATGCCTGTCCACTCTTCTTTTGTGTTCTTATCTAACAAACCAAGAGATTTGCTCTTCATCCTGGTTCTGCCATCAACCTTGAAAAATGAAAGTGGAACCTGAAGATCAATTTAGATTCCTTGTGTTTAAAAGAGTATCAGTACAGTTAATGACTGTATTTTCAGCACACTTGCATGCAGTCTACCACTGGTAATCATGCAAGAGCTAGAAATAAATTTTGGATCCTGCCATAACCACCCTGTGCTACTGACTGAGAGGACCCAGTCATTCCTTTGCATACACACACTGCATCTCTGCAAGGGTGTGCAAGGGAAGCTGTTGGCCCACATGACAGAAATACATTGTCAGTGACAGGCTGCCAATTTTAATATATAGGCAAGTCACTTTTCTTACATATCCACAGATGAAATTAGTATGCTCAACACTATATAGCACAAGATGAAGGTCAATGATTGCAGAGAAGTCCCTTAGGTTAGGCTTGCTTCAAGCAGAAAGCACGCAAGATACCTTTAAATTCTGACTGCCTAATTGCAAGTATGAAGCCACACTGTGAAGCAGAAAAGACAAGAAAACAATATGTAGAACTATATAAATGTGTTTATTTGCCACCAATTTTCTATTTTTTAATATTTTTTTGTCAGGGTACTGAAATGCTGCCAATTTGTTCAATGCCGCAGTCTTGTCTGAAATATCTGTTCTTGCCCAAGACAACTAGTATTTCCACTCAATTTGTAGCAAAACCAAAGACAAGCTTGTCTGAATAGACTGAATGGCCCTGCTAAATGAAAAAGTACTTACTGAAAAACAAAAGAACAAAAAGGATAAAAATTAACATATTTCAGGATTACAAAATCCATTTCTGACAATCCAACTCCTTTTCTGCAAAGCCACTTTCAGTCACTTGGCCCCAGCATATATGTGGAGCTGTTCTTTACCATAGAAGAAACTAAACACATTAAAGCTTTTCTCATACATGGAGTAAGTGCCCTGAATTTCTAATATATCTGATCTTAAACAAGGTAAGTTCTGTCTTTTAAATGTAGCAAAATTACAGAATCACAGAGTATGCTGAGTTGGAAGGACCCTCAAAGATCATCGAGTCCAACTCCTGGCCCTGCACAGCACCATCCCCAAGAATGCCCCATGTGCCTAAGAGCATTGTCCAAAAACTTCTTGAACCCCATCAGGCTGGTGCTGTGACCACTGCCCTGGGGAACATGTTCCAGTGCACAACCACCCCTCTGGTAAAGATAATTTTCTAATATCTAACCTAAACCTCAAATTTTCATGGATAGTATAAAAAACTTTGCTGGTATCCACCTGGTGACAAATATGTGCAAACTTTGACAGCCAGAAGTAAAAAAACTCATAATAATCAAACCTCTATGAGATACAAAGTGTTATTTTTTCCAGGACAGAAAAATTATTAGCTTCACTGTGCTGGATACTTTGGAGACTGATATCTATCAGAGTTTTTAAATCCGTTTAGAGTTTCTAAAATGAATAACTACTACTCCATTATTGCCACTGGAAAACAGATTCTAAGTGTTGTTTTTACACAGCTGTAATTTTTTGAAATGGTAAGTTTTTTTCTTTCCTCCGGAGTTTCACATTTATCCACAGACAGCTTCCTTCAGCTTCCCCATGATCATTACAGCAATACAGAGTCACTTAATAAAGACAAGATTTCATTTTTAGCCAAACAAATTATTTGTTACTGGTGGAACTCTTCCCCAGAGGAACAAAAATGAATGCAGCTTTCACTTATTTGCATGGCTAGTTTTTTACTTCTGTTCATTCTCAAACAGTAACTATTTGAAGGAATAAATGCTATTGTGCTAAACTTTCTCAAGTATTCCTCCTTTCTCACTGCAGGTATGTTGCAAGTTAACACTGGGATATGTTTTATAAGTTCTATTTTAAATAATTTTGAACCCAAAACCTCTGCTTTATGTAAGTTCTGTATGTATAAACAATGTATATTTACTGAAAAACCTTATAGGAAGAGTATTAAAACATATGTTTCAACAAGGAAACAAGATCACCTCCATGTAGAAGCACTACAACAGAATCTATATTTCTATGCTCTAATTTCATTAAATATAAGTACACTAAGGTCTGGCAAAAATCCTTTTGGATTAAATTCTGATCTTATTAGAGTTTACACATTTTTTTCCCTGTGAAACTCAGATTTCATACATCTACTGAATGGACTTTATTTATTACAGTAGATTTATGCATATACAAAATACTTTGAAGGTCAGGCCATTGAGTAAGGATATACCACAACCTATTCAATTATTCAAGCTAGAAATTGATTCTGGTGCAATACTCTCAGCTTGTCGCTATTTTACATCAGGCAATTCAACTTGTGCAGGATTGGTATGAAATTGAAAGGGAAAAAACCCTCTGTTTAAACTTCAGTGATTCCAGATGTTCTAAGAACAGAGAGCACAAACAGTTTGAAGTATTAGAAGTGTTATTATTGTGTAGCATATGATTATAACCCTAAGGAAAAAATAATAAAAAAGCATATTCATGGTAAAAAAAATTGATTATTCATACTAAATTTTATATTTTTGAACTCAGGCTGGAGTTTGAATTGAAAGCATTACAATACCACTATAAGTACTATACTTCCTGATAGGTAAATAATGAATACTAGGTAAATAAAATAATGAGTAATAGGTAAATAAAAACAAAACAACAAAAAAACCCCAACCAAACAAAAAAAACTCCACAAAACAACAACAACAAATGTTACTCTTTATGGTAATAAAACAATTTTGCAAACCCAAAAAGATCCTAAAAATCACGGGTAAACTTCAGAACAGCATCTGAGCAGTTGGGTACCTATGCACTCTCTAAGTATTTGACCTTTAACCTGTCATTAGTTTATTCCATCTTCCTCCACCATGGGAAACAGCAAGATGCCTATAAAAATTTCTATCAGCAGCACTGAAGTCATTCCCTTCCCCTCCACCTCCCTCATGATTTCTCTGATTTAATAGCCATGGAAAATTCCATAAGATCATTAAACCCCTGTAATTCATAGCTTCCTTCATACGCCATAGAATCCAACATTCTATGAACCAGTAAAATAGTAACCCATTATCCTCAACTTCTCTTCCAGTCACATCTTGCTTTTGACATTTCTGGGATGATGGAAAATATTTTTCCTGCCCAAAATCGCCTTTTTGTACCTGTCACTGAAAGTTTTATGAAGCCATCCATTGCCATCAGCTCATGGCAGAGAAAGAGAACTAACCCAAATAATGTGATTTGGGTCATGAAACATCTGCAAAATGGTCACATTATTCCCACTTCATGTTCAGAATTACATCAGCTTAATTTTCTAAGAAGAAATGGCAGGGAGTATTATTTGGTGTTTTTACTCCCATTACTTGTTTTGTGGAGACTATATAGACTTCAAACTGAACAATTATGCTATAAAATAGCAAGTCCAGTTCTTTTTATAGGCAGATCTCTGAAGGAGAACTTTGTTCAGACTAAACTAGATAGAGAATAATTCCAGTTGTATAGGAATAACATTTAACAGCTAAAACTGTACAACTTTGTCCCATCATCTCTGTATGATTACTTCCCATCATGCTTCTTATAAGGGGAATATTGTAGAGTTAATGTGAAATATTTTGCGAGGCATTTACATCTGGAAGTTCTCTAGTACTAAGAGAATTCCTCAGCCATATCACATTTACTTTATTTTAAGTGAGATTGGAGGAATCTAGAAATCATAAGATGGAGCTCTATAAGAATTCTTAGAAATACATATTCATATAGATTAAAAATATATAATTTTTCCATAGATATATATATGTGTGTGTGTTTGTGTGTGCAGATGCAAAAATTCTCATTTTCATTGGTCTTGAAAATGCATGCATGTGGTGGGCAGTTGCTTTTAAAAGGGTTATTGACATAAAAGTATCTAATTTAGACCCTGACACAACAGGAACCCCCAAAACTATTTTGCTCAGCATCCTAATGCTAAACATTATTTAAAAGAATGCACACAGAGAAAACATGACAACGGTCATATATAGACTATCATTCTTCCTTTTAAAAGTGGACTTAAGCTGGAAAACCTGAATGTAAACAGTTTCATAAATTTCAAAATACTAGCTAAAGGTAAGGATGTCACTTCCTTCATATGAATGCTTTCTTAGATGGGAAGATGAGACACACCTCATAAAACAGAACTTTGTCAGTCATCCCTTTGATAACGTTATTAAAGAAAGCATGTGAGTTTTCTTTAGTAAAAGCCAACAGCAATAAATTATCACTCTTTTATTAATAAAACTTCAAGTAGTTCTCTTCTTTCAGGAAAGAACAAAAATTTAGTACTAGATCAATATTTTAAAATACAATAATTAGAAATCAGGAAAAATATATGTTGCTCCTGCAGCCTTGTACTGGAGACTTTTTTCCTGTCTTTTACAAGACCATCACCCTTCCTTCATCTTTCAGAAAATCAAAGAAGCAGCATGCACAAACATGTATGAGAATGGTTATGCAATCTAGATAAAGTTGTGCAAGTATCTTTAAAATGGTGGAAAAATTTAGATAAAACATTGTTTTCTCATTCCTTTATTATGCCACATCAGGGACCTATTCTCTCTGACCAGGTTCTTGACATAGTCTATGCAGAGAGGGTGTAACATTTAAAATCAAATTTACTTATTTGAAGATAATTGGTGTTCTATGAGATTTCTGGTTTAGCAGAGATATTAAAAAAACTGAAAACACAATACAAATGCAAGTTACACAAAATATAGCTGTTCCAGCACACAATTCAATCACAATGCCAACATGAATCGCAGTAACATGCTCATTTGGCATGACACTGGGTGTTTCCAATCTCCAGGAAGGAATAAGAGGGTTGAAGCCAGCTCATGTCTGTTACACTCTTAAAAATTATTTTGCTTGTTATCTAGTTTTGGAGAGATTTTCTTGTCTCCAAACATAATAAAAAAGCCTATCACAAACTCCATGGAGCCCTTTAGAGTAATAGGAAACACATCACAGGCCTACATCTGAAAGCCAGATTTCCCTGCAGAGTTTGTGAAGGACTGCAGAAGCCTAAGCCATATATTAAGAAAATAAATAGCTACACAGAGAAAGATAAGAGACTCAATACTAATGTCATAAAATAAGCTGGATTTTGCTATGGATAGGTGCTGCAAATACATCCTCTTACACAGTTGACTGAAAGATTTTTCTATGATTTCTCTTTTCATAGACAAGCTTCAAATCCTTGTTTATTTTTGCTACATTTAGTTTCTGTCACTATTACATGTTCTGACAAAAACACATTAATAATTAACATTGAGTAGCATAATATTGAGAATCTCTGTGAAGGACATGGGGTCCTGGTGGACAACAAGCTGTGCCTGAGCCAACAGTGCCCTGGGGACCAAGGAGTCCAATGGGATCCTGGGATGCATTGGGAAGAGCATTGCTAGCAGGTGAAAGGAGGAGATCCTGCTCCTCTACTCAGCTCTGGTGAGGCACATCTGGAGTGCTGTGTCCAGTTTTGGGCTCCTCAAGGCAAGAGAGACAGGGAGCTCCTGGAGTGGGTCCCATGGCGGTTGCAGAGATGATGAAGGGATGCAGCTTCTCTCTTACGAGGAAAGCCTGAGGGAGCTGGGGCTGTTCAGCCTCGAGAAGAGACTGAGCGGGGACCTCATCAATGTCTGTCAGTGCCTGCAGAGTGGGGTCAGAGCAGAGACCAGGCTCTGCTCAGTGGTGCCCAGCAATGGGACAAGGAGCAATGGGCAGAAATGGATGCACAGGAAGCTCCGTCTGAACATGAGGAAGACATTTTTTCCTATGCAGTGATCACACAGCGAAACAGGTGGCCCAGAGAGGGAGTGGAGTCTCTCTCACTGGAGATATTGAACTTTACAGACACAATCCTATGCCATGTGTTCTGTGATGACCCTGTTTGAACAGGGGATTAGGACAGAATGACCCACTGTGGTCCCTTCCAACGTGACTCATCCTGAGACCCTGTGATTCAAATTTCCTATTAGTACCTATTTGACCTTCTCTGATGGTCAGTACATTGGCAGAAGGTTTTATTCAGCCTACATGAAACCATCAAAATAGAAGGAAAATGCTCAGGGCTAACTGGCTGTTAACAACACCTGAGATACTGACATGTCTTCAGTGGACAAAACACAGCAAAATATTAAAATCAGTAGGAAAAAACAACCCAAATCCAACCAAAAAACCTTCACAAGCTGTGTAACAATCTTATGTAAAAGTTGCTTATAAAAATAGCTGCCAAATTGGAAATACAAAACTATTAAAAAGAAAATTAACCTTTTTCATTATTTCCTAGGAGCAACAGAGAATATTTAAGACCTTCAGAATTAACAGACTGAGAAAAAATGTCATGTTATAGAGAAGTATCCATGTGTAAATGACCTAGTGAAAGGTCAGTGACTGTATCCTGAACCCTCATCTTTCCTTTCCATAAAAGTCTTGACATACAGACAGATTTCCAAGACTGGTATAATGACATAACAACATTCTTCTCATGAGAGCATTTGTTCACCACTTAGTTTTTGTAAGTCTCCCAAGACAACCCTTCCTCTACATACACCAGGTGTTTTTTGTCTGTCATTTTATGGAAGGACTCCATCATTTTATGTCAGAGAGGTGTCATTTGTGGTAATAGTCATCATTCTGCTCCTTTGGCTCACAGCTTTCTTGATGCCTTCATGCTTTCACGCTCTCAGGCAGCCCTGTGCTGGACAGCAGGAAATGCTGCTGGTTCCAATGCCCCCAGAAGCACATCAGGAAGCAGAGCCCCCTGTCATTACATGCTCCTTTTGAAAGAGCCATTCCTTGCAAGTTTTGTGTTGTGTTGTGCCTGACTGACACAAATTTCTTGACCCTGCCATATCCACATGTTCTTACAGGCAATCCTGTCATTTCCTGCCCCTTCCTTTGGACCAAGAAGTATTCAATAAAGAAAATAGAATCATACAGTGAATCACAGAATTATTTGGGGGAAAGGAACAGCTCATTCCATTCCCCTGCCTTAGGCAGATACACCTTCCACTAGACCAGGTTCCTCCAAGCCCTGTCCAACCTGGCCTTGAACACTTCCAGGGATGATGTCAGAGACTGAAATGTTATGGTTAATGTCTTAAACATTGTTATGAAGGAGTTTTGCCCATTATGGCAAAACTGCTTAAAGAAGCTGTGACTACAGAAGCACACCTTAAGATGCCTGACTGGAACTTTGGACTGTGAGTTAAGCTGCCTAAGGGAACTTGAGATAAGATAAAGATGACACTTATTTCAAATCAAAGGTCCAATTATCTCAGGTCTAGAGAGAAGTAAGCAAGGCTAAGAAAGAAGAATGCATCCACTAGAAAGCCAAACCCAGCAGCTGTCCTGAAAATCATCCCTGGCTGTATTTGTGGTGGGGAAGGCTATAGCCCACAGGCTCATCTGCTGAGGGCAGGTTTGCAGGTTTGCACAGTGGGAGGAGAGTTTTGGGTGTATGGTATAACCTCTGGTCAGAGACAGTGAACACCCATCCTCCTTTACACAAACTGGCTCAGCTCAAAACCCCTCACCCTGGGAAGGCCACATCCACAGGACTTTCACATGAGAGGCAGCTGAGGGGTGTCATAATTCATCAAAGACCCCTGTAGCTCCCCCCCAAGACTTCTTCCTGAGGCCTTGCATAAGAGTTCTGCATGTGTTGCAAGTAATGCAACCAATCCAGAGTCTGTTGCAAGAGACAGTGTCAAACTTGCCCACCCTCCAGGGGAAGCACCTGACCCAAATGTATATTAATCCATGGGACTCTCTATTTTTTGAGGGATCCTCACTACCAAGAAGACCTGATGGAGAGGATCAACAGGATACCATTGGGATCCATGGAATGGTGATATTTTCTCTTTCCCCATCTCTATTTATTTTTCTCTCTTTCTTTCTCTCTCTTTCTCGCTCTCTCTCATTTACTGTTAAATAAAATCCATACTATTGACTTTGGCATATGATCTTATTTGTACCTAGCTCAGACAGAGACATTGCTCTAAAAATTTTAATACATTTTTAGGGATTTATGTTGGTTTTTTATATGTTTGTATTTTGGTTTTTTCTCTTACTTGAGTAAGTACTGAAAGCATTAATATGTTGTTTTTTGTGTTTCTTAAATGATCATAAAGGATAGGGCAACCACAACTTCTCTGGGCAACCCATTCCAGTGCCTCAGCACCCTCACAGTAAAGAATTTATTCCATATAGCTAACTTTCATTTCCTGATAAAGAATCTGTCTCTGGCTTCCCTGTAGACCCACTTCAGATATTGGAAGGTTGCTATGAGGTCTCCATGCAGCCTTCTCTTCTCTTCTCTTCTCTTCTCTTCTCTTCTCTTCTCTTCTCTTCACTGAACAGCCGCAAATTTCTCTGCCTGGCCCCAGTTTTTTTGACCTGTATATAAACACCTTATATACACAGAGACATACACAGATCTGAATGAAGGACTCTACAAAGATGTATGAATTTATATTTTTCTCTTTTATACATAGATACATTATCTATTAACATAATATCTGTATAATATATACTTTTTACACTTTATAGGATGATTAATGTGTATCATTTATATAATGCACAAATCCTTTAATCAGCACTATCCTGCTTCTGCACCTCACTGGTAGTCACAACTTTTGAAGGCAAATCTTATTTGCCTAATGTTTCACCCCTCAAGAAAGTTTCATAGCTGTTCTAATTAATGACCTTCTTTTTGAGAGTGTGGTAGCTCCATTCCCTGTGAATGGCCACAGCCTTCCCAGCACAGTCAGTACTTCTCTTACCACCCTCACAAGTCTTTGCCATACGTCAGCCCTTTCACCACTGGACTCCTGCTGACTACTCCTCTGCACCAAATAGTAATTGTGGTCTTTCGAGAGCAATACCACATTGCTTTTACTGATGTTGTCCTTTGTGCAGTAGCTTGAGGCACATGCAGCCTGTGCTCCAAAATCTGGGTCTTGCAGCCTTTGTAGCAATCAGGACAGTCGAGCAGGACAGTCTTGATTTCACACTCTGCAGCTTACTTTCAGCATTGACCTAAAAACAAGGAAACATATAGCATCAGCCTGTGCCAGCAGGCTTAAAGGTAACTGCAAAATTCCCCCAAAAACATGAGAAAATGAAGCTTCCAGCCCTGAGCTCCCATTTAGAAAGAAAAAATAATTTTCATTCTGCTGAGAAGCTATAAAGGGCTCTGTACAGTGTTCTTTAAAGGGCAGTTCCCACCACCTGCTATAGGTAAACGTCTTTCATCATGTATTTAGACTATTAACTGTCATGAGAGTGCAGATACACTAATCAAAACCCAAACCTGAGCAGCACTCAACTTTTCTAAATGACTATAGAAAAACAATAGACTGCCTGAAAATTTACAGTAAGTATTAAAAATCTTGAGATCTTCAAACAGCATTCAAATAAAACCCTTCAAATAGTAAAATGATCTACACATTTTTAACTTCTCAGATGCTTCAGTATTACATTTCAAAGCCTTATATAAAAACCCTAAAGACTTAGTCAAAATAGGCCTAAAGAAATGAAAGGTAAAAGTTCTTGTGCAGCTAGAAAAGCAGAGATAACCTTCCCCTAGCAGAAATGATGAAACTACAGGACCTTAAAGAAGTTTCTTGCTACAGACCTATGAAGAGGCTTTTGAATTTATACATCACTTGTACTCTGAAATAGACTGAGGGCCCATAATACTGTAGAAGTAGAGAATGTAATCAGGTTGTCAGTTCTTTCCTCAAAAAACTGTTCCACAGCTCCAAGGTATCTGCAGTCAGATGTAAACTCTGGAATGTAGCAAGAGCTCTTTCAAAGCTAGCAGACTTATTATATGATTTTTTTGAATCTCACAAGAACTCCCTCCTCCCAAAAACACCCCTCGTATTTTGCAGACAGAAAATCATAACTTGAGAAAAGACACAACATATTTTTAAAAATCTGATTTAGTAAACTGTGGTCTCAAAAAGCAAGAGACAACTATTTCCTCTGTCTTTTCATGACTGTTATTTGAGTGGGTTTATTTCAATACTTTTGCATTTTCACAAGAAATGTGAAATTCTCCCAAATATTTTTTGACAAATAAGTACACAGCATGCTTTCTTCAAAAGCCACTTATTTCTAGGGTGCTACAGCTATCACTTTTTCAGGACTTTTCAAAGCATCCAACGCCAACAGTGATAGCAATATCTAAGTCCTTACAGATACTGTACTGATGTTCCAGGTCACAGTAGCAATCAAGTCGACATGAAATTGCTGAACTTAACCTTTTGACTTCTTTGCACAGTATCTTTTGAACTCTGCAATTTTGGGGTTATTTTAGGGGATTTTGAGTTTTCTTCCTCTCCCATCACTAGCATGAAGAACATTTCATATTACTTTCACAAGGCTGTTCTCTATGACTGCAGCAATTTAACAGAGTGACATTCATGATGAACGCACTAGCTTCAAAAAAATCAGTTTCTAATCACACAGTTTACTCTGTGTATTCTCTTTCGTTTATCAGAATACTTCTAATAATTTTGGAACAGTAATAGCATCTTTTTAATTAAACATCTATTGGAAAAGCGGAAGAGAGATGGGTCCAAGCTTTGTGAGTGAGAAGGGAAGCAGAGGGAGGAAGAGATGAGTTACATTCTTACAAAGACAGATCATACCTGGGAATTAATTTCCTATATGAATAAGTTTTGAAACCTAACTTGCCTGCAGAATTCATCAAAACAAAAGCACATTTGTTGTAACTAAATACTATAAAAATATTTTTCAATCAGTTATTTCAATTTCTTCTGGAATACCTTGCATCAAAAAGTAAAACAATTTAACCAAACTACTTCCACTTTAGTGTTCTTCAAGCCCAAAATATGAAATGCTTATCTGCACAGAGAAATGAAGTTATTACTGTCCCCAAATCCATATTTTTGTGAGAATTCAAATACAAGTCAGTTAACATTTGAAAACACAAAGGGGTTTTTCTAATTTTTTTTACTATATACCTTCAAATTTCACATGGAGATTTTGTGAAAAGGATTTTTATTGACATAATAACACAGTATTTTTCTAATGAAAACATGTATTTTTAGTCTTCAATTAAACACTACAGTTTTTAATATTAACAGTATTTTTAATATCATCCTTGCTTATTTTTCTTTCCTGCCATCAGGATCCTAGAATGCCAGCATTTGTCTGCACATAAATTGTATTAATTAGTGGGCATCACAGGTTGCAACTCTTGGCCAAAAGCCTCTGTATTTGATGAGGTTAAAGGTGATGCCCATGTCATAATTACATAATTTATTTATAACTGTACTTGATTGTTTTCTTCCCTGCTAGGAAGCTTCAGAGAAATCACCACTCAAACCATGGTGTGCTGACAATGGCCAGCTGGCTCCCACCCAGTCACCCTCTCACTCCTCCTCCTCAAAGAGAGGGAGAAAATAAGATGACAAAGCCTGTAGGCTGAAACAAATAGGGCAATCACTTAACAATTAGCCATTACGAGAAAAACAGATTTTACCTAGGCAAAGTTAATTTCTTGCAAATAGAAAATAAAGTTGGCTGGTGGGAAACAACATTCTTCACCCATCCTTTTTCTAGGCTTAATTTCACTTGTTCATTCCTGACTTCTTTACCTCCTCTTCTCCAAGCCCTGAGGGGGCATGAGAAATGGTTTCATTCCATGACAGCTGCTATAACAGACTATGTGGTGATTGTGTTTCGCAGGGAGGAGCAATTCCTGTGCACAGGGATTATCTTTGGGAGTTTAAAATTTAATTTTTAAAATTACTAATCAATATAGTTGGACAATGTTTTTCTTTAAGCAGCTTAATTTTTTTAAATTTGCAGCTGTGGTTGGAACAGACTGTCTAATGTGTTGTGTCAAAATGGTAAATTATGAGAAAACTGAGAGAAAGAAAACATTTAAAATGAACACTTTCTCCTCACCCCACCTCCCACATCTCTCCAAAATGAGTGGCTATGTTAATATTTATTTTCTTTAAAGAAACTTGGTACCTCCTGTGTAACTTTTCTAAAAAGGATGGCGGAGGAAATGGCATGGTGTCTTCCCACCCCCAGGCCTGTGAGCTTTAAGAAGTTTCCTGAGATGTAGCAGGATCCATTCCTGTCTTTTCTCAATCCATTGCAAGCATCTGAATCTGTATCTTTCATGCCTAAAGAAAATATATCTAAAGATCTCTTTTTATCTTTAATAATTTCACAACTTTTTATGATCCTAATGAAGCACCTTTAAAATCAAAAAGTCTAGAAAAACCCCAAGTATTTAACTCCCATTTACTTCCCTAGTCTCAAAGATTCCTGTTTTGGGAAAACAGAAAATTAATCCTTGTTCTCACATTACTTCATGTTCTTTGTTATGTTAAAGTTTTGACATTTTCATTTATGGTCAGAATCTCTTGGTTTCTGATTCTCACAACAAAAAATTTGTAGTTTTAAATTAAATTTGAGGATACACCAAACAAATAAAAACTTCAAGTTTTTTTTCAGGAAATGTGCACCCTACCACAATAAAATATCAATTTAAATCCAAAACACCTCCTCCAAAAAATACAGGTCAAATCCTTATGAACAGGATCACTTTGCACCCAAATATTGAAATTTACTTCTTTCAAGCAGGTTTTAATTTTTCTTACTGAAAAATGGACCTTTAACTTCTTTTTTAATTCCCACGAAACATAGCACAACACTTTGCTTCTCATACACTTCTTGCTGGATATTGGAGTCACTTCTCTATAATGCCATATTCCAGCAAGCTTCTACCATCTGCAAGAGATTTTTTCAAACACATTTCAGTCTTTTTTACTTTGGGGTGGTTGGGTTGGATTTGAATATTCAAAAACCCTGGTAACTTAGTTAATTTGAAGATATCCACCACTGGTCAGCTTCTTCCCCAGCGCCTGTTTTTCCTCATCATTCACTACTTTCACACCAACGTTGCTGGTGAGTCACAGACCTGGTTGCAGGCAGTTGATCATTTGCATATGATCCCCTGAAGTGCAGCAACAAAAACATGAGTCAGTTATCACCTTGTCTCAAGCTGTCAGCCTCAAAGCCTGCGTGAAAATACTGAAGCTGGCATATACAAGAAGTAAAATCATTGCAATAATTGCTGTCAACTCAAGCTACCTCACATTCAAAATACTGGGAAAAAGTATTTATATACAAAAATATGTAGTCTGTACCAGGCAGATTGGTTGACATTGGAAGCTTCTTTATTTAGCATGAATAAGAGAAGTTTTAAAGAATTGCATTAAAAATCAGAATGGGTCTACTAGACTGCCACACTTAATCTTGATCATGGATCTCTTCCATTTGCATATTCAGTACAGCCTTCATGGTCATAAGTATTTTCTCAGTATAATAATTTTGTTTCAATAAAATTTCTAGAGATGTGGGAAATGTCTAGAATCTGAAATTATTATTAGTGCTTAGTATTTTCTGCCACAATAACAAGAGTCACAAGGTTTGAGGCTGTGAACTTCCAGGTTACTGTTTCCTCTTCTGGGACTGAAATTTCTTCAGTGGTCATTAAAACAATCAAGATATTACAATTGTATTCCATAAACCCAGTGTAATTACACTATAATATGAGCAGTGTGAGATCTAAACAAAAGTGACATTCTCTTCCAAGTTATTCTTTAGGTTTCTATGTCTCTCCAATATACTCCCCCTCACCCCTTAAACTGAAGGTGGGGAAGATCTTGGGAGGGAACACAACCAGGACAGGTGACCCAAAACTGACCAAAGGTATTTCTCACACTATGTGACATTTACTCAGGTATAAAATCTAAATTAAAGAGAAGGGGTGGGATTTGTTATTATGACCTTTGTCTTCTGGAGAAATTAGTACACATACCGAAGCTCTGCTTCCCAGGAAGTGGCCAGAATAAATTCTCTGTTTTCTTTTGCTTTCATGTGCAAAAGTCTTTCCTTTTGCTTTATTAAACTGCCCTTTTCTTGACACGCACTTTTTTTTCCACCTTATTTTCTCCACCCTGTGTTCTGATGAAGAGAAGAGAGAGTGGCTTGGTGGCCAACTGGCATCCAGTCAAGGTCAATCTGCCACACTCTTAACACACTATATACCTCCTTTATTACCTCTCCTCCATTTTCTCAATACCTGGGTTTGATTACAAAGACAGGGTGAGAAAGAGCTATTTTGTCAGAGGAGAGGAGCTCCAGGGGGAAAAACTGCCGCCCCCCCCCCACTCTCAACATCAGCTAGCCGGGGAAAGAGAAGCGGCAAGAGCTAGTTCATTAAGTTGGGAATTTCACTATTAATGGAAGATCAGGTGGATTAGTGAACATTTGAATGCATAGTTCAATAAAGAAAACAAAACAAAGTATACACAAATAAATGATACATTTTGTTATCTAGGCTAAGACATGAATGATAGGTAAAAAATAGACTATAAAGTTTGTTATTCATCAACAGGCTCTAACTGTTGATCATTGTGCCGTAATGCAAAGTTCATCTGTAGGAAATACTGAGGCAGACAATGAGAACTTTGCTTAAGAGGTGTAGAAACATCTCACCACAACTCTACTCATTCACATTGTCCAAATAAAATCAAGCACACCCATAAACCCTAAACCCTCAAAACCATCCTAAACCCCAAACCCAGCCCCTCCAATTCCCCCTTCATCCACACTCCCCAACTACCCAAACCCTTAAAATAACCACTGGATATTAAGATATTGGTAACCACTGGATACTATTTCCTGAATTTGTCTTGACGACTGTGCAAACTAAATGAATTTTTGCTGATACTTTGTCATCATCAAATAAGTCTTGATTTCACGCTCAGAGTCTGGGATTTATTTTCTAAAAAGAAACTTTGACGCTAAAATCTTTCCTACATTAGCCCCAAAAGACATTTAATTAATGATTCTGTTAACTGATGAGGTAATCTATGAGCTCTGAAGCTAGCTATCTTCTTCAGAATTTATGTAGGTGATTAGAAAAAAAAAACCACTATGGGCAGAGGTGTTGCCAGTATGACTGGTGATAGGCTATTTATCATAAGTCTGAGCACTGCAGACTGTAACACATGGAGGTTTAAAAAACGTATTGTGCAGGGATAAAGCTGATACTGTTTAAGCACAAATTCAAGGAAGGAAAAATTTCCAAAATGGAAAGAAATAACCAGCACCACTCATGTTGGACAAAAAAAAAAAAAAAAACCCCCCCCCCCATGTTGGGAAAAAAAAAAAAAAAAAAAAAAAAAAAAAAATAATTGAATGTATTTAAAATGAGATTTGAATTTGATTAAAAATTTTATGTGAATTTGCTATAAAACTTATACATTATTGAATTGTTATGATGTGAAAGATAACATAAATTATATTAAGCCAAAATTGGGAAAAATTTTAGAAGGGAAGACAAGAATTCATCTTTCAGATGTATAGACAGAATTTCCAGTACAGAGCCGTTTATTTCTTTGAGCAATAAAAGCAGAAGCTTTTTGAGAGGACTTAAAATTAAACAAAAAATTAATGGGTTTTCAGGTAAAATTAATTCAGATCTGTAAGCATATTATGAAATAGCAGAGAATCATCTAATAAAAACACTATATGCAAGATCCTTGATGGTTGAAAATAATGGAAGTTTTTATAAAGCAAATCAGATCAAGTAACTAGATGCACATACACAATATACCTTTATATTTTTTTTAAAGGAGGACATTCTTCCCCTTCTGAAATTTATAATGATCACACAAGTGAACATGCATATATAAAAAGAAAAAAATTCTAACTCATCAGAGTTTGCTTGCCACATGCTCTCTTTGGTAAAAGTAGAGGCATTCCCTGGAGGCACAAATTACTGTTAGTTCTGCAAAGCATTCAAAGAAAAAAAAAATCTTGGTTTTAGTAAGGGTTTGGTTCCTCACTCCAAGCAAGACATTGATGTGTTGGAGTGTGTCCAGAGAAGGGCAACAGAGCTGGGGAAGGGTCTGAAGTACAAGTCTGATGAGAAGTAGCTGAGTGTAAGGCCCTAGCCCACTCAGCAGGTTTTTTAGAGGATTTATTGTGGGTGGTGCATTGGAGAAACAACAAAATTCCCAGGACGTTAAATAACAAACAGCTTTTACTTACAAACTTTAGAACACTCAGATAATAAGGCACTTTGCAAACTTCCACTTGTCAAATTTTAATAGATCCAAGCAAAACTAGGCATTTTTTGGTCTGGATTACAGTTATTTCTAAAAGAAGGGGAAGACTCCCTCCTGTACTGAGGCAGCTGGGAGTCTTCAGCCTGGAGAAAAGGACATTCAGGGAGGACCTTAAGGCTCTCCACACCTCCCTGAATAGAGGAGGTAGCCAGGTGAGAGTTGGTGTCTTCTCCCATCTAGCAGGTGAGAAAAAGAAGAAATGGTGTCAAGTTGTGCCAGGGGGAGATTTAGATTTGATATTAGAAAACATTTAATCACTGAAAAGATTGTCAAGCCCTGGAACAGTTTTCTAAGGGCAGTGGTGGAGTCAACATCCCAGGAGGAATTTAAAAGATGTGTAGATGTGGCACTTGGGGACGTGGCCTTGGCAATGCTGGCTTAGTGGTTGGGCTGGATCTTAGGGATATTTTTCAACCTGAATCATTGTACAATTCTAATAAGAAATCAAAAAGCAGTTCTTTGACACAGCACTGTACTCAAGCTGTAAAATTTAATTTGTCATTAAATACCCAGTAGCTTTTTGCTACATTGGTGGGCAAAATTGACACAAAAAGTGGTCATCAAAAACTTGCAGATTTTACAGCTATCAGCAGTGATTCCCTCCACAAATACCTTCAACACAAATAATTATATTTCAAGTGAAAGCTAAGGAATATTGGGAGTTTTATAGAAATAGCCTTTTATAATTAATAAACCAATTTATAACTTACTAAGACTACAATAACACTGAAAGTCTTCCATGATTTCTTATATGTGTGTTGCAAAACAGCTTTCCTACTCTCTATGTGAATAAAAAACTATAGCTGGAGCATACTTCAGCAAGGATAACTTAAGGGGACATTTCTGAAGGGATAGGTTGAGTTACAACCAGTTCCAGTTGAAAGCAAGTTAATGTGAAAGAACAACCATTATCTTACAAAGATCTTAATAGCTCACCTAGGGTTTTTTTTTTAGCCTTTACAGTTTCTGGTGTTCATAATTTATAAAGTGGCCTTACTGTAGCAGGTAGTCAAGATTCAGAGCTTGAAAAACAATTTGGGAATTAATTATATTGCTTTCACTTCCACACACATCTTTAAAAATGTAAACAAATTTAGTTAAATCAATTGTTCATTCCTCAATGCTGCGCTGAGCGCATATTCATACATCAAACATTGGCACAAATAACAACCGCACCATTTAGTGCTGGAGACACGTTGCTACATTATAGGTCAATTATACTGATATGTATACCCATGCATTTCTCTCTCCAAAATCAATTGGCATTTCACAAGCATGCTGAAAGAAGGGTTTATATTCACAAATTTAAATACATTTCCACCAGCAAAACCCACATGAATAAAGATATTGGTCACAATTAGACTGATAAAAACACCCACAGTGCATTTATTTTTCTCAGTGGAGAAAGAGTTATTGATTCAATGTAAAGATGGTTGGCTTGGAATTTTTAAAATGTAGTGGAGCTTCCGAAGAATAATACAAAACTAAAATTAATGTGCATATTTATTAACTGATACAATGGACTATTAAACACTGTTTTACTGTGACTGAATACTTCATGTGAGGTGTCTATTCTGGCTTCTAACATTAAGAAAGAGGAAAATGATCATAGTATAAAGTAAAACAATACTTTACCATTTCACCTTAGCTTGTTAAGGTTACACATCTTCTCCCTGACCCCTATTCTGTCATTGTACAGGTATTTTGACACAAATTCAGGATCTAATGAATCTCTTCAGTGTCACAGAACACAGGATCTCTTTTGATCTTTCAAACTGAAAGAGCCATGCTGTATGAAGATCTGAATAATAAAAATTTTAAACACACCTACCCTATGATCTGTAAAGAGGTTCCAAATCAAGGAAGTGTTCTAATAACATGTTTTCATAAAGGGAGACTTAATTTATACATATTTTTTTCTCTCCATTGGCTAATCCCCATGAAAATGGAAAAAAAACTCATTGCTAGGATATTTGGATTACACGGTAAACAAAGATGAGGTCTAAGACACACTGATGTATGCAAAAATTAGCCTCGTTGCTATTTAAGGAGATTGACAATTATATTTGAATTGGTGAAATTTTATTCTTGTTTTGGTTATTCAAGAATACTTTTCTGGTATTTTAATGGTAAGTCATACTCAATAGACAGATTGAAAAAACTAATACAATCCGCATATGCAATTGATGCAACAACTTTTAATTAATTATTAAAAATACTATTATGAAGCACATCCTAAAAGTCTTTATAAATCTTTTCCCAGACAAATTTTTTAAATCTGAATTGACATAAAAATAAGTGCCTCACATTGTAAAACTTTTCTTTGTTACTTATCACAGAATTGTACGTTTGGAACAGACAGAGAATTGGTAGTAACAGATCAAGTTCTCTAGAGATATGTGGTATGGTATCTCTACTATCATCCTAAAGAACAGAGCAACAAATCCAGTCTCTCCTCTGCTGTGTTTCTGCACTGGTAGCATCAGCTTTCTTCCAGGCTTCTCACAACAGGGCAATTGGCTGAGAAATAGAGATTCAATTTTATTGCTGCTGCTGCCACTGAGAAAGGCTACTATTTTGAGAGTAGGCTTACCCTAGACTGTTAAATTGCAATATTTAGAGCCTTAGCAGTCATTTGAAAACTCAGCTGTTTCGTTTAGCAGATACCAAAGCCAAAGTGCTGTCTGTTTGTCCTTCTGTCACCAAGCAGCAAGCTAGGAAAAGAACAGCTGATGAAAAAGTCGACATATTGATGAAAATATCAGCAAATGAAGAGAGAAAACAATTTATGACTCACACTCGGAAGAATTCTGAAGGAATTCTTCTATAAGGAAATATGCACTAATGTAAAAGGCCCACTAAAATTTTTCCGCTACAATTAGGGACCGCTTGCTAAATACATAAACCAATGATGAAAGAGTTTTCACCATATAAAACAGAAGAAAGACACATCCTGAAACAACAGCAATTTAAGTTAAAGAAGCTCTTCTTCTTTTTTTAGACAACTGCAGTATTTTATCTTCATGCATAATTAGTTGCATTTTAATTGAAATAGAAAAGTTAGTATACACTAAGTATGTCACAGAAAATCCCAAACTGTGAAATTTCACAATGTTTATTACTACTATTTGCAATAATTTGGTTTTAGTCAGTTTCTAAAGTATGACAACAAAAATTCTGTTCTCAAGTTACTATTTCTCTTTCAGTCTTTGATTACAAAAGATGTGCTCCAACATTATACATTTTCTATTTAACAATGCATGTAAAATTAGATGATATACATCACCTTCTAATCTTTTCTAGTTGTAACAGTGATTTAAATCTTTTGTAATATCTCCATGAAAAAGGCACCATAGGGAAATATACTAGTTAGAACATTTTTAAGCCCAAGGAAGAGACAAAATTTCTTTTAAAAGTGTTAAACTCATATTTCACTCAAATTTTTGTTTCCCTTGCTTGTATAGCAAGGATTTCTAAGGTTTAGGGCAGGGGCGGGGGGGGGAATTTTTTGGTTTGGTTGGGTTTTTTTTGTTTGGAAATTCACTCAAGATTCTCTTGGGATAATGAACTGAAGATTTAGGCAGACATAACTATTACTTGCTTGACTAATATTTGAACATTTACTAATACAGAAACAAGAAAATTTTAATTTTAATCTGTGAAAAAAGCCTTTATACATGCAAGAGAGTTAAGCTGAAATTTTCTTGCTGCAGAGAAAGAAGAAACTTCCAAAGAAATGTTTTTTTTTTTAATTACATACTTTCAAAAATAAAGGGTAATATTTTTTGTCCATAAAGCAACAATGAAGTCCAGATATGCTGTAATATACTGTAATATGTTTTAATTTTTATGAGGCTATAGCAACTTTGTACAGCCTTAAATAAAATTGCTGAATATTTTCAGTATCTTGGATAAGATAGTTCTTGTTCACCTAAAATAACATTAAAACATACAGAATTTGAGGATACAGTCCCTTGTATCTTGTGCCCATATGAAAACCTAATTAGCATGTAACTTTCCCTGACAATCTCACAGAAGAGATCAAGTTGTATTTTGAGCTATTTTGAATCTTTGTTCAATTCATCTCTTGGAAGACTGTCTTACAAGAGTTATTTTCTAATTGTATATTTACGTAATTTAACATGAAGATTGTAGGTGTTACTAGGACAAAAAAGTCTTTTCCTTATGTGTTGCTATTGTTGTATGGGAATAGAAGTAGGAGGCAGCAACAGACAAAAACAAGTTTATGTTATGAAAGACAGTCTACAATGCAAAGATGCTGAATATTACCATGGCTCCCCTGGTCCATTAAACATGGTGTCATTTAAGTCTGCTTGAGTTTGCTTGGCTTTTAGGAAAGTTTAATCACTCAAAACTAAGTCATTCTCAAAGATAAAATGATTGGCTCTTGTTTATGAGTCAGAAGAGAAAGTTTATATCCTAGGTTCCCAGAAATTAGTACATCAGGTATGACAGGAAAGGAATTACAAGAGTTCCAACTAAAGGCTACTTTTTATCTAAACAAGCCTAACAAGCACAAAATTCTTCGCTAATCTTACCACTTACCTATTCCATGTCTGGACTTTGAGGTCATATTTCAAAGTTTCAAAACACAACATGAAATAAATAATTGGTGTCTTTCTAATCAGCATATCTCTATACCATCATTTTAACATAAGACATCATATATTACTTACAATTTTGTATCGTACTTTATCATGTAATGTAATTTCTGTCAAATTAAAAAGAAAGAATACAGAGTAGGTGAACAAAATGCTTGACACTTTCAGCAACTACTGTATTTTCTCCCAGAACACAATCACTCCTCCAAATTTTCCAGAAATTTTTATATATAATAATAAAAAATAATAAAAAGACTTAATGGGACTTATGGTACTTTCAGTAATTTGTTGATATTTACAGAGCAATGTGCAATTATACTCTTCAAGCATCATTTGCCTTAAAATTCTATAAATGCAGAACTTTCAGTTTCACTGTAATAAAATTTATATGCCATTGTTTTTTGATAGAAAGGCTCTTAGGGAAAAATATTTATTTTTCTGCTTATCTCATGCACAGTTTTGATATCAGTTCATAGTCTACATAAGAATAAAAAAATTCAGTCACACTGAAAAAGCTGTAAAGGATGAAATTTACTTAATGAATTGTAAAGAGTGAGAAGGTGAACCATGGAAAAGATTAGTTATGTAGAAATCAAAGGCTCTGCCTAGAGGCTAAGAAGACATTAACCCAGTGGATTTAGAGGTATCTATAATGATACCACTGAGGTAATCTTTCCCACAGTGTCCACACCTGGATTTGTAGGTACACATAATAAATACCAGATTGAAACTGTCAATATGCCATTTGATACTTCCATTAGTATTCCAAAGAATAAAACTGTCAAGGTGTGTGCCCTGTATGTGCTCCGATATATAATCCCCACAACACTGCCAATATTTTCAAAGGATGTGATGCCACACCAAAAGCGAGGGCTTTCACAAGATTTGTTTTCCCAGAAACCTCTGTGGTTGAAGATGTTTGAACAGATCAGGTCATCTTAATATGCATTTAAAAAGCAAAGCATCCTTTTTAAGACAGGAAGATCATGTCTCAGACAGCTAGTTTTGTATTACATAATTTATTCCACATTGAACTACTCAGTTGCTGTAGAATCCTATGGGCTTTTGTTGAAGATAAAAGCAAATACTCACCTAAAAAACATATACATCAACCACTCTCAATGCAAGTGGAAAGTGATGAAAAACTTTTTTATTTGAGTTACATCTTGAAAATTAAAGAGAAAAATAATTATGACTGAGAAGCCATGTTCACATATTTCCATAATTACAGAAGACTCAAATACAAAGTGAGGGAAAATGATTCATTTTTATATAGTTTATAATGCACAAACCCTTTTCTGTAAGCCTAGATGTTAAAGATGTGAGTATGAATAACAGGAAAAAAATAGGAATGTATCATACTTCAGATAGCAAATAGTTACATGACTGATGTAGCACTTAGAGCAACAAGTACTTGATTTTTTTTTCTGCAGAAAATTAAGAAATATGGAGTAATTGCATTCATTTACTATGAAAGTCAACAATTTATGACACTCTTACTCAAATTTAAGATGCTGAGAAATTGTTATAGTCTGCTTTTTTATGTGGTAGCATATGCCCCACTTTTCTTTCATTAGCAGGAGAAAACTTCCCATCAAACACATTTTTCCACTAATAAGATATTAATTTTCAGAATCTATCACATACAGGATAAAATCCCCAATACAGTGATGAGCATAATATCATCATCACACTTAATCTTTAAGCTGAAATCAGCCTTGAATTACCTGGTTGCCTAATGAGGTCTGCTTTTCTCTCTCATTGCTGCTATTCACAGGCAGAGGTTTGCAGGTATGGACACTCAGACATTCAGCAGGAACCTGACCTATAATTCAGTTTTATTTTCAGGGATCATTTTGGCTATGCAGGGATAATCTGGTTTGGTTGTGCCTTTGACTTAAACACAGCTGCAAGGAACAGTCATCCCAGACATTAGAAGACCAACCTTCAGACCCTGAGCCACTTGACTTTTCTTTTGATTTTGGTAAGAAGACCTAAAAGAAGTCCTAAAGATGAAGCAAAAGCATGAGAAGAGTCTGTCACAGAAGTGCACTTGCCTGATGTGGAAAAAGAACTAGAGTTATCCCCTCACTCAAAGCAAGTTCTCAGAGGAAAATGCTGCTACTCTTGTGAAGTTATGCTCACACTGCACATTCAATGCAGGAACAAAAAGGTAAGTTCTTATATAAAGCAAACCCCAAAGGCTTGACATATTTTTCTTTTGAAGTTATTTACACATTTAGGTCTTCATTGCGTCATTAAAATTCAAAAAGGCCCAAAGATTTTTTGTTTAAATATATTTAGGTGTTTAAATGTTATATTTTCAATTTGTTTTTAAAGGAATTAAAGATACGGGCACTGAGTATACCAAGAAATAATCATGTCCTCATGTGTTTGGTAAGACTGAAAGATGATTTGAAGCTTTCTGTCGTTGCCATAAAGGCATTGTAGTTTCAAGCTGAATGCACATATGAAATGCACAAACTGATAAACTGATTCTGACAGGATATATAAGAATTCTATGGA
Source organism: Pyrgilauda ruficollis (assembly GCF_017590135.1). NCBI lineage: Eukaryota > Metazoa > Chordata > Aves > Passeriformes > Passeridae > Pyrgilauda > Pyrgilauda ruficollis. Next base: position 327,223 of record NW_024515987.1, on the reverse strand, counting down.
TCAGACCTTCAAGAGAAACACACAAAGAAAAGAATACAGAGCAATAAAAAGAAAATTAGCAAATGTTAATTAGGAGAAATTTTAGCTTCCTTCCATGAACATACTGAAATTGGTTTCCTTAAAGCTGCAGTACAAAAAAGTGACAAAATTCAGCTCTGTTGAATTCCCTTCATCCAGCTGATCATTTCCACTCCAGGATCAAGGGAGGTGGAGAGAGGTTGAAGACAAAGGTTTTCGAGTATGAACAGCACAATTGGATGACACATACAGAAGACAAAACCCCCCAAATTTTCCATAATTTCTGTCCTCTTTCTCATATATGTGCAACAGAAAAAAAATGCAAGAGACTCCAATACGGTTTCTTTCCATCCAGAAAGAAACTTTATTGATCCAGTTGCCCAGGTCCATGTCCTGGCAGCTTTTGAATATGTCCAAAGTAGCAGATTTTCTAATATTTTTCCCTTGGAATGTAAGCCCAGCTATCTTCAAATATGCATGTTATCATTTTTTTCAGTAGGTGTAAACCCTCCCATCCATAGGCACTGATGATTTTGGTGGTGTTTATATTTTTATTCTCATGAAATTAATTCCTATATAAGTTATGTTATGTAACAAGACTAAGCTAGAATATCTAAGCAGTGAACATAGAGTCAACAGCCACAAAACTGTCATGGTTTATTTGCTCAGGTTTTGCAACACAAAAATCCATTTCTAATTGCTTTATGCAATTTGCACCAAGAATTACTGTGCTGTATTTCTGAAACAAGAAGTCAGAAGAAACACTGGATAATAAAAATCTGAAAGCTGGATTATATGTAACTTCTCAACAATTATTGCTGAAAGTCAAATGTCAGAATTGAATTTGCTTGCCTATCCTGAAGTTGCTCACTAGACAAGCTGTTTGCATGTGAGAAGTTCTTGGTTTTTTACTATACTCCTTTGTCATGTGTACTGCAATGATTTTGTGTGTAACTGCAGGTATTAACTTCAAAAATTTGAAAAAAATATAAGAATTACAGTATTATTGTCTACACACACTCATTTTTCTGGGTTTTTTTTTCTGATCTTCCCTTGAAATAATTTTTCATAGCATTTTTGCACATGCGTTATAAATTATTTTGGACTATTCTGCTCTCTTACTGAAAAATAAATCTTAAATAGTTATTAAAAGTTTTACCATACACTCATCAGACAAAGGACTATCTCGGAAAAGATAGATCAGAATTACTTGCTTGACTATGAAAAAATGCCAAACCCTTGACTTTTATACCTGTATCAGACACTAGTAAGAAAGAAAATTCAATGTCTCACATGTATATATAGGTATAATATTTACATAAATATTTACATATCACTCCCACAACTTTTGTAACTTTCATTTTTTATAAGCATCCCCACAAAGTAATTTAATTTTTGCTTAATAATTTTTTTAATTTTAAAAAAATCTGCATTAAAAAACATACAACTACTTTTTTCCTCCCTCAAAAGGCAAAGTCTTACAGTAATAGTGTATTAATCAAATGTCTAGAGGATCAACAGAGTTAATAGGTTAATAGGAAATTCTGGCTAGCCTTGGATTATTTTTTTAAAGGTTTTAAATAGATTTTTAAAATTAAGTTTCTAAGCAACAACATGATTTAAATAGGCTTTCTGAACAGTCCTGCAGTAGGGAAATATTAATCTCAGTTTTCTGATCAACTTGCTTTGAAGTTTCACGAGGATGAAACTATGCCTTTTCTTATTCCTTTCTCTCCCCTCCTCCCAGACAGCCATATGGACTTAATTTGTAGATTTTCATGTCCTAAATCTCATCAACCTATGTGTTAAACAGACAATATGAAATACTATGAAAAATATTTTAAAAATTAGTATGCAATATCAACTTAAATATATGGAAAAGCAACACAGAAGACAATGTGCTAATTTGCAAGTAAAGCCTTGTACCCAAAACTCGCCCAAATACTACTGTTTAAGGATCTGCTCTTCAGCTTCAGTGAAATAAATGAAACAAAAATTAGAAACAGCATAGCAGAAATTCTACAACAATAGAAGCAACAGCATAAAAATTAGAGCTAACAAATTAATTTACTTTCTACTAATAAAAGGAAAGTTATTTTGTCATATACATATGTAATGATTTTTAGATTTTTAACTAACATTCAGAAAAAAAATAGAGACAAGAAGAAATCAGCTTAACTTTCTTATTAAATTTTTAAAGAACAGAAATTTCAGGTTATAAAAGCTGCTGTTTTTCCTTCTCACATATCATACTTAGTTTCAAACAAATCCCTAGTCAGTTATACACAGAATAAAAACTACCTCCATATCTCCCCCCATCCATTGAAAAGCTGGGTACATCTCTAATATATTTTTTCAGACTTTTCAGTGTAGTTTTAAATGTTTTGCAGTAACATGAAATGAATCCATTTTTAAATGTCAGTTTCATTTTAAAAGCATTAAAAATTTGTTCAAAGTTATCAGAACATTTTTGTTTCCCTCAGAGTTACACTCTAATTAAATTACCCAGAATTTGTAAAGCATTTTGATTTCTCTTAAAGATGAAGCACATGTCTACTTCCTGTGATAAATCTGGACTACCAGTAGTAAGCCAGTTCAATTTGTCATGTTCAGTGACAAAACAGACAGGATCAATTTCAGCAGTTTCGATTCCTGTTTTGATGTCATTAGGATATAAAGATTTGGAGGATCAAGGTATACAAATTTCAGCCTTTCCAAATCCTTAAGCTTTTGGAAAAATATGCTGTGGTCTTTCCTAGTCCCATTGCAGGTACTGAGGGCTCAGCAAAACATACGCTCAGGGTTCTTCTGTCCATGGTGGCTCAGAGAGATCTTTGCAATCAGCGAGGGTGGGTGATTGCTGACAACACCCCACCAAAGTCCTCATTCCAATAAAAAAGGTTAGTTGGTAGCCAAAGCTGTACAAAACAGGAACATGCTGTCCAGTGCTCCAGCTAGTTATCTAGACAGAGAGGAAGGCCATTGTCCTCTTTATGCCCATTACCAACTTAAATGAAATTTGCATTTTGACTTCTGTCCATGGTCAGTGAGAGATGCTCTTGGAACATATGCATAACTTTGTATTTTTCAAGGAAGGATATCTCAGTAGAGAGGAAGAATTTTTTTTCTAGAGCCTGTTTCTGTCTGACCCATTGGTTACATTTTGATCCAGAAATGAAGCAGTTTTGCCAACATTCTTCATCTGGTTTGCAAACTAGACAGAGTTCATTATTCTTTTGTATATTCCTGCCAAATATATACCACATATAAATATGTTTGCTATCTGAAATTTTATTACATTCACAAGACTTAAAATTTCCACTGGCTACATGCCGCAGTACATTAACTCTTTCAACAATATTTAACAGATAATTTTAAGTTACTTCAAGCAGACAGAAAACCCAAAACATGTTTTTGAATTACGTCGTGTGTCATTCAGTCGAGTACTGCCATTTCACATAATAATGTGGCTGTGAGTCCCCATCTACCTTGGGTTTTTTTGCAACCTTTTTCCTTTAATAAATTATCTTAAGTTTTTTTTGTCTCACCCTTATTTCCTTATATTAAATACTTCTCCCCCTCTACCATATGGAAATCTGAATCCTTCCTACAGGTTCATTTCTTTAAGGCACATTTCAAGTGTTTCTTGTGGGCAAAGTCTGGTTTGGTTTCCCTGGTGTCAAGTTATCCCTGCCTGAAGTTTATTTGACTGTTTTGGTTGTCCCCCTTGTTCTTTACCTGCCTAACTATTCAATACATTCTATTCTGCAGCATCTTACTGAGGTCATGCATTCCAGAGGCTTCCATTTTAATTCCAAGTCAAACAACATTTCACTGAGTAAAAAGATATAGCAAACATATTTTATTCCCTGCTTTTCTAGCTATTAAATATTCTTTTGCATATCTTAATTCAGAAATTAAAATTAATATTTGGGATTCAACTTGCAAATTTCAAGTCTAAAAATTGTGTTTAAGTGTGGAATTTTAATTTGAACAATTTACACATTTCTATTAAATTATTCTCATAAGGCTGCAGTTACTTTAACTGTGACAGCTCTGTTTTTCTTAGTTTCTTCTGAATGACTTCTATTGTTGATGTGTACCAGTGAATTGTTGTGTGATTAAAGGTTGTCCAGGAGTGATTAATAGAGTGCTTTCACACATCCAAGTGCATTTCTTCTGCAAATTATGTGGGGTTTTTTGATCCACATTGATCAAAATTTATATCCTTAAGCACAGCCTATTGATGACTTAACTCTTCTTAGTGTGATGTTTAATTTCTCTAAAACATTCTTTCCAAAATGCTTAGAGCTTTGCAGACAGATATCAACCTAATGTGCTGAAATTTTCAGTTATTGGGAAAACTGGCTTCAGCAATCTAACCTTATTAATGCAATATTAATGTAAATTTTAATATTAGTGCATCACATTAATATAACACGATTGTCAGGAATCTACATTGACACAGCATTATACAACATGGAAGCAGCTGAAAGGGTGGGCACTAAACTACTCATCATGACAGAATTATGCAGGACTTTGCTTATCTTTGAAGGGATAATATAAATACTTTGCTTAAGCTATCTTGTTTGGAAAAATGTCCAAAATTCCTTGGTTTCATTTTAAACCACAGAGTGTCTCCTGTTTTTGTTTCCTATCCTCTTTGCTTTCTTACATTGGTGACTAGCTATAAAGACAACTTTGGTGATGGAATGACTTCAGCAACAGAATTACTCCAACATAATTTCAATATTTAATTATATTTTGTTTTTAAGTAATTTAAATAGTTATCAAAGTTACTATTTACTATCAAAGTTACAAAGAACTATTACTTTATATTTGAGCTGCTTAGTCTCTTCTACAAGATTTTAAACTTGTCTTGTTTCCTGTTAAGACATTTAGCTGATAACTTCTGCCATCTTTTGGAACTTTCAAAAGCCTGCATGGAATAAGTGCAAGAATTAATGTCAATTTATACATGGAACAACTTCATATGATATTTTAAAGCACATTACACACATATTTATCTGAGTCAGGCATCCACAGCATTCAGAAGTAAATGCCAGAAAAACTAACAGTGTTCAACAGGCTATAACCAGTGTAAAACTTCAAGTAACAAACTGACAAGGTTTGGTATACAGCAGTCATATATACATGTATACAGGTATACAGACTGACCAGATAAAAGAGGAAGTCCAAGAAGTCTACTACAATGGAAAAGGAAAGCAATCATTCTAAGTGAAGAAACAACCGGTTTATATTTTTTGAACTTTGTATTTTAAAATCATATATTCAAGTTAAAAAAGGAAAATTTATATGTGCTGGATAAAAGGGTCAACATAATTTTCTTCACAAGGTAGAAAAATTTCAGCTAGAATAATATGATCAAAATATGCACACTGCTTTTGAATATTAGTTCCAAAACTTCATGAGCTCAAAGTAGAAAGTATGAGATTTTACACATTCATAGCCTTTTGGAAGTACTGCAGCTCTTAATAAGGTTTGAAAACAAATGGCATTGAAACCACAGAATCTATTTCACACTTATATGAATGAAAATTAACATATATATTTCACAGGAACTATTTAGTAGTAGCAACAAGTAAGGATAAGGGAAGCCAGTTCCTAAAGACTGATTAATTTAACAGAAGATCTCTAAAAGCTCAGAAAAGTGTATATCTGTTTCCCATCTGAGTAAATTCATTACCATACATTTAGTGATCATTAACAGTTCAACTGCTCAGACAGTGCTTGTATACAACTTTAATAAATAAAAGGTTGCAGAAATAGTGGTAGTTTAATTTACAGTGAAGAATCAGATTTTAAAAATAGCATGGTTTATCAGTGTCATTACTACAGGACTATGATTTTATTTGTTCTAGGTAGCAAAGTGTACTAGCTCCGTTAAAAATAGAAATACAGGTCATTTAGTTTCTCCATGGAATGCAAAGTAAGAAACGAGTAAATGAGTCTGTTATGGGAATGCAATTTGTCTTTCAGTAGGAAATCTTGAGGAGCAAGAGATGTGTGAGCAAATACTGTTTGCAGAAAGAAGTATCAAAATAAATTGCAATAATCAAAATTATGTAAAATTAGTGCTACACACTTTGCCTAAACTCACATCCTCTAAGTAGCCATTAACAGCTCAGATCAGTCAGACTTGGAAAAATATTTTTTTCTTTCTTTAAATCAGAGACAAACAATGAAGATGCAGGTATGCAAAAATTAAAAAAAAAAAAAAAAAAAAGAAGGTAAAAAAAAAAAAAAAAAAAAAAAAAAAAAAAAAAAAGTTCCATGAAATATTTATTATTTTTACCTAAATTAATTTCTATTTTCATTCATTGCTATGAATGTCATACTGTTTTCCCTGATACAGTAAAGTTTTCTAAAAGATATCCCATCTCCACATGGAAGAAAATAATTCCTTTATGAGGAAGTGCTTTAGTAAATTAATGACACTATAATCCCCCTGAACAATATAATACTTTTCTCAAAAGCAGGAAGATTTATAGGTCAGAGATTACATAGATTCACAAGGGCTTAACAGCAAATGTGTACAAACTCTGCTTCTGATAAAAAGGAGAATAGATCTAGGAAGTGAAGACTTATTTCATGACACTTGCAGCCTTTTTAACCATTCATCAGTCTAATGACGATTTTCAATTTTGAAAGGGATGCTTTGAATATTCAGTTCCTGAAATGACATGATTATTCACTGCCTATATCTTTGTTCTGTGTCTTTGTAGTTGGTGTATACATATACATATATAAAGTTTATATATGTATTATATTGTATATAAAGTTTATATATGTATTATATTATGTGTGTTATAGACACATATGTGTGTGTGTATATATATATAAATATATATATAGAGAGAGAGAGAGAGAGAGAGAGAAAGTATGTTTATACTTAACAAATTACAAATCTTTAAAAAAAAAACAAGCACAAGCAACCAGATTCACACTGGCAAGTGCTATCAAAAAAAGTAGAATTTTGGTTTTTCATGACCTTAAGTCAGCATAATTTATGAAAACATATGGCAAAAACATAAGGCCAAATTTTAAACTGGGTTGCACAATGAAGTGCCACTTCAACTATCAATGTTGCAAAGAGGTATGGAATTTAGCCAGTTTGATGTCTAATATTAGGGCAGTAATATAGAATGAGGGCACGTGCATTTATGAAGTAAAATACAAGAACAGATTTTTAGTGCACGTTCACGATAATCCCAAATTACTTCTAAAATTAGTCTTGTGAATTTCAAGATGAGCATCATATTTCAGCTGACATTCATTTTCTCCCCTCACATTTTCCCCTCTCTGTTATCTATGGCCTAATTAGAGGCAGAATGCACTGGAGTGTGAACAAACACTGATGGCAAATCAGCTACAACAAAAACTTGAAAGACAGCCCATGCAAAGCAAGCTGTATTAGCTCATGTCTACAAATTGTAAAAGAGCAACTACATAAATAGTAGTTTTCCCCCTACACATAGCTCCATAACTAACTCAGTAAAATGAAGTTCTATAAATATTCTAGACTGTAAGTAAGAAAAGCTGAAGATTGTAAAAGAGGACTTATACAAATACAAGAATTATAAGGCAAGTTCTTTCTCTACAAGAGAATTCTTGAAAAAGTCCTGAAGAATACTCAGAAGTGATAGGGCCCAAAAATTATTTAATGTTTGCTTTAGGAATCTATTTTTCAGTTCCAGTACAGACCAATGTAGCATATGAAATGCAGGTGGTCTGGAGTTGGAGAAAAACAAAAAAGTTTTCACTAGGATATTATTTGCCAAAGTAGAACACTGTTTGAGAAAGAATACAGCTGGAAGCATTGAAAAGGACAGTTTTGGCTCAAAGGCCAGCTTTCATCCCTAATAATCTAGAGAAAAGTAGGCCGATATTTTTCAGTAGTGTTTAATTTTAGTAAAGGTCAGAGATGCTGCAAGGAGCCAACAGGTTTTTGCAGCAACAGCACTGGATTCCACGAGTGACCTTTGTGCTAGGTATGGTTTTAGTTGTGAATGTCAGGAATGATGCCTAGACCTGACACAGCTGAGATTTCTCTCTTGGTTAAAAAAGAGAGTAGGCAAGTCCTTAGGTCCCTTTGAGAAAACAGAAAACTTAATCAGTGTATCCAAATCTGAGATGATGAAGAAGCAGAATTTTAATTAAACATGCTTTTATGATGTCAACTCAGTTTTTAATTCAGTTTGCTATTCAGATTGCTATACTTGAAATAAGTTTGCAAAAGTAAAAACTGATAAGAGAGGTGCAAAAATGTGCTTAGGAATACCCAGTTCCTTGTAAGTTCTTCCATAGTAATCTCTGTGTACTGTAGGCTGTCACACAGACTTCAGCAGTTCATGAAAAGCAGGACTGTAAAGAAATCTTGAAAAAGCTGGAGCTTTTTCAAAGCATATCCACAATGTTTTCTTTTTCTACTCTTAAACCATGCATTTGGACTAATGCTCTGTGGAAACAAAGCTAAACTGGTTGTTCTATATCCACATAGTAGGTAGGATGCAAAAAGCTAAGTTATGAACTCCAAGACCTACAGTAAACAAACAAAAGTAAAACATCCCACAAAAATAATTTTAATGTGGTTTCCCTTAGGAATACATTCTAGTCTTTGTTGAGATGGTATAAAAACACGTATAAATATGACAGAAACTGCCTAGATAATGAATGCTTTTATATTTAATTATTGCAACATAAAAATTACTCTTACACAAAGTCTTTGATATCCAATTTGCATGGCATAGGACAAGTTCATTAGCCCCTCAATTTTTTTAAGGATGACAAATTATGAACTTGCATTAATGATGGGAGCAATAGACACTTTTGTCACTTTTTTTTTCATGACCCTGAAGTGCCACATTTCTTCCTTGTTTAATGCATAGATTAGCCCCTGATATTCATGGTATTTCTAAACATAACCTTCAAAGACACTCCAAGCTTTCATGGCCTAAATGTAACTGATTGTATTTAGTAGCTGTAATGTCAGCTGCTTCCTCAGACAGGTTTCATTGAGTAGAAATAAAGAATACTACGGTCTCTCATGAAATTACATTCATATTGTCAACACTTCTGCCAAACTGCTATTGCCATCAGGATTCCCTTACTCTGTACCAGGTCACTCATATCCCAACACAGAATGATCAAAAAATCCCTTCAGGAGTCACTTTTGTCCACTGTATTTAATACAATTTGTCAATGATTAGCTCACCTTCAAGATAATAATACAGTTTAGAATACTTATTGCATGAAGTTTATATAAAAGAAAAGTAAATTAAGACAGACTCCATGAAGGAGATTAGGTACTTGTCAGTATAAATTTTATCTATCTCATAGAAAAAAATTGTGCATATAGTATGTGCAAAATATCAAGAAAATTAGTAGCATCTTTTCCAATTTAAGTGGTACAAAGTCAGAAGGATTGATAGCCTATATGTTTTATGTACCATAACTTAGGCTGCAGAATCTCATAGTTCTGTGACCAGAAAAGTCATAACACCAGAGAAGATAGCAAATTTTACTTAATCAATAAAGATTATATAAACATAACATAGGCTTAATTCATCTAAATACTTTTAAAAAATATGAGTTTTCACTCAAACTCCAGCAGGAAGTGCTGGGAGACTGGAAGGGGAACAGGTTGCCCAGGAGGCAGCAAGGGAGGGGCCAAAACCATAATACCAATTTGTCTACACACAATTTATAATGGTATTCACATATCTACTCTAAAGTATTTAAGAACACACAAACTGAACTGGAATATTTTATGAACATATGACAATATTCTAAATTATAATCTCATCCCCAATTAAAAAATTGGTTAAAAAACTGCATGGAATAAAATCAAAGGTTAAAGAAGTAGAATGAGTAGATATTTTCTAATCCAACTCTCAGGCTTCAAAATATTTAAATAACTGCAGTGGAAGAGAGAAGAATTGTTCAAAATTTCCTTTGCTGTGTTCAAGTCCTTAGAAGAACACCCACATGCAATTTAGAAGCATGCTGGTAAAAGTAGCAACTGCTTATATGGCAGCTTAAGAAAGGAAAATTGTCCATACTTCTCCCCCAGATTAAGGCAGAAAAAAGACCTATTTAATTTTTAAAGCCATTCAAAAGTTGTAGGCCTTCTTGCTAAAGTTTCAATCCCTCAATACAAGCTTGCAGATCCTTTAAAAACTTTTATTTTCTTCTTGGTCTATAAATAAAAGCATTTTCTATCTACACTTCTCCTGTCATTTTCTTTCCTGAAGTAGCTAAACTCCATACTACATAAAACCATAGCATGATTTGTAAAATTTTTAGTTTGTTTATTACTTATTTTTCGCTCATAACTCTCAGTGATGAGAGGATCCCAACTGCTGTCTGAGTTGCAAATAAGGAAATCTCAAGAGTGGACAAGTGGTAGAGGCTACTGTGGTCAGCTTGGAGGCATGGTGTCTCCTTGGTTACAGATTACACCATGCTCACCACACAGCTAGACTAAGACAGTTTGAAATTAAGGTTTTAGCTGGAAGACTCTTCTTATGGGGGGAAAAAAAAGTATCCAATGAAACTAAAGAAACTGCTCTATGAAAAAGGTGGCAGAATTCTTGTATAAACTGAGATTATTTAGCCTTCACATGCAGAAGGCTTCACATTATGCTCTATCTGTGCATACAAACACAGTCCCTTGAGCTGCTTTTTGAGGTGACTCACTTCAGTTTTTTTCTTGATGCACATGTGATTACAATCGAGTTCAGTTTCATAAGCAAATGCTCCTAGGAAAACACAATTTATTTTTTTGATGCTGCAAAACAGCTTTTAAATACTGCTAGGTGTCTTTATATTTTAGAGGGTGTTTTATTCCAGTCCCACAAAGCAGTTTAAATCCCACTGTCAAACTTTCTGATAATAACTTTTTCTATTTTAAATACTCAAGTCTTCAAAAGACTTGGACAAGTGGGGTTTAACGTCAAAGGAAAGCATTTTTGTTTAATTGAAGGAAAGTGAATGTTTTCTCTACAATCGTCTCATTTACTGTATATGCTGCTGTGCTCTTACTACATTATCTGTTAAACATTAAAACATTAAATAAATCCTGTGCAAACAAACAAACAAATAAATAAATAAATAGATAAATAGATAAATAAATAATTGTTCTCCATCAGTCTTTGATAGTACTCTGTGCCACACCAATAGAACATTCCTACTTCAGTGGTAAGATATTCCTAGACACTTTTGTTGTCAAACTCATCTTCCATAAAAGAGCATTGACAGAAAATCTTTCAGGAATGCACTGGTCCAAAACAAAGCCAAGAACAGCATTTCAGCACTTGTATCTGACTTGAGAGGGTCTACCTTGACAACTCCTTACTCACATCATTGAAGATATTTCAAGTTTCTCTTTTTCTTTAAACCTTCCAGGTTTGGAAGAGAAACTGTAGAGTGAAGACAAAAAAAGCTGTTCCAGCAATAACAAAATGAGGGATTGGCAGAGTAGTAGGTTTTTCTTGTGCATCTGATTTCTTTCTGACCCCTTGTTTGCTCTCGTCTTTCCCTACTCCTGGCACTTTTTTGCTCTACAATGATTTTTTTTAACGCACTGTCTTCCCTTCACAAAAACAAAAATAAGAACTCTGCATATATATTGTCCATGGTTCTTGGCAAAATATCATCTTAATATAAGTTGATATTTTCCTTTATTTACCTGTAGAATACTTGGGTTCAGAGGGCTGTTGGGTTGAGCTGGAGATTACCCTTAGCACTGTGGCTATTCTCTCTTTCCCAGCAGTTCTCAACCTATCAGAATTAATCAAGCTCTGCCTTCATTGTATAATTTAAAGTTGTCTTCAAACTCTGAAATATCTGTCAAATGAATATATTGAAGATTGGACTCCAGATATAGATAACTTAGACCAAGTTTTTCAATTACATTTTCCAGATTTTATCTTCAGTTACTGATGCAGACATTAATGCCATATAGTTTGAATTACTAAAGGTTTTTAAGTAAGCTTTTAGGAAGTCAAAAGGAAGTTCAGAACCTCATGAAGTCTACATATTCAGAAATAAGGATACTAACCCTTTTAAAACTAAATAATTTCTAAGTAATCCAAGGAAAGCCAGTAAGACACCAGAAGCCTCTGTACTATTAATTTTTTCCAACATGTCATATTCTGTCCAAAGAGTTTTCATTAGACTTTTAGAAAATATTTCCTTTTGCATATATTTTCAAAGCTCAGGCAATGTGTAGGCATTTTTAATTCACCAGCAATAACTGACTGAAGACTGTTTAGTGACCATATTACATATCAGTACCAGCAAAAGTTTCCTGGATAAAGCATACTTGAGATATGGCAAAGCTGGCCATTAAGAGTGCATAAACCAGAACTTTTTCCTTGTTGTTGGTTATTTCTTATTTTTCTCCTTTGCCAGTACTTTCAGGCATCCGAGCCATTGTTGCAGCTAGCTTTTGCATGTAATTTACTACTTACGTGGACAAAGGAGTTGACAGCTAGAGGAATTAACAGAATTCTGTTTTACTGGGAGCAGTACATATGCAGAATCTTCACTGTCATTCAACACACACCTGGACAAGATTGATTAGTCTTCCCATAAATACAGCTGCAAGTACCTTTAGATATAATAGCATAATTGCATATTTAATGAGAGCAGAGGAAGCAAAAATATTGTGGTTTACACTCCTGTCTATTTAGATTCATCAGCAATGTGCTTAGTCTCTGGGAACATTAAGCAAGATCCACAAAATCACTTTTTTTTTTTTTTTTTTCTCTTGAGAGGTTGTTAATGGTAGAAGTGGGTCTCAGATTGCTTATGTCGATGGTAACCTTATGAAAGCTGCTGCCTTTTGCATATTGAGAATAGCCATCTCTAATGACTATTTAAATGTTGCATGCTCTTTTTTCTTGCTGTTATTTTATGACTGCAATACAGAGATGTACATCTGTATTCTTAGTGGGCTACTAAAAGCCAGACCAAGGTTTTATTCTTGGAAACAAGTAATTACCAAGCTCACCAGAAACATTTGGAGATGTATGAGCAACTTTAATTATTTTCCAAACCAAAGAACTCTTTCCATTATTTACCATTACACTAAGATAAATGGTGTCTCTAGAAACACATTAAATGTCAGCATAGAGAAAATTTTATTTTCACAGTCAATATTTTTGTGATTGTAACAAAATTATTATATAATTTCCAAGATGAGCTCTGATTAATCTGAATTTTTTTATTGTTTGTTGTAATATCATAAAGTTATGCATTTATATTAAGGAATTGCAATTGCATACCCTTGTCATTCATACAGAATATATGGGTTCTTTAACAAATGGAGCAACCTTTTGGAAAATCTGGGAAAACTGGTGATTTAAAATATTTATGCAGCAGATAGAGCACAATTCTTAGAACAACTTAAGTTCCCTGCCACAGCAGTCAGGTTGAACAAAAGATACATGTGAACATAAGGAAAATATCACTAACATAACAATCCCAAATTATGAAAAAGCGAAAAAGTGTTCTGAGTGGTTTTGTGACAGCTCTGCAGGTGCAAGGAGAAAGGTGGAGTCAACTGTGTTACACAAAGAAAAAAATGGAAACACTGAATCAATCACAGCACTCTACTCCTGAGTGCAAAGTGACTGTCATATTAAACCAGACACCAAAAGAAAGTCGAAGATTAGACTGCACTTTGGTGCTAGACAAAAAATTAGAACTGTCCAGGTGGTGGTACAAAACTCTTCCCACAACAAAAAGAGTTCAATGAAACCACATATATAGTAAATAAAGAGGACCAATTTACAAGTATAGACATGAAAGAATTAAAAATTAAAGTGTTGAAGAGGAACCTCAAATAGATGGAGGTGACATGGACTGTATGTGATGATCCCTTGCTGTGATAAATGCTCCAAGTACATCAGTGTGTGTGGAACTAGGCAAGCTGTGGAGAAGAGAGGAAACAATTCTTCACCCACTTTTGCATCACTTTGCATGGAATATTTCAGCTGCCCAACTATATTTTTAGAGGAAGTCTCCATCTTTTCTTAGATTTTTTTTTCCAATCTGTAAGTGTAACTACCAATATGAAAGGAGTTGTAATATTTCTCTATGCATATGCATCTCTGTCTAATTGAAAGTCCTGTGCCAAAGGCAGCACCAGAAGGCTAAATAAAGCAGAAAAATGATGTAAACAACTCATTTTCCATTGTGTCCATACTCAAATTGAACATGTAAATAATTGGGAAACATTTTCACCTCAGTAGCACCCTTTGATACCACTGAAAGAGGTGCCAGAGTGACATGTTGCTTTCTAGAACGACTTAGCACAGACCTAGAAATCAAGCTAGAACCTCTGGCTGCTGTGCAGGTTGACAGTGACACCTTAAGTCTTCCAGCAAAACCCATAAATCATGCAACAATGTGAGATAATACACACGTGTTGGAAGAGGTTTGCATTATACATGCTCATATCCCTCACATCGTAACTGATTTTCATCTTTCATCAGCTTTTGATTAGATACTGCCTAAATTGACTGATATAACTAATATTTTACCAGTTAAGAAATTATTTATGGTTGTTCTATGCATAAAAATTGAAAAAACTGGCTATGCTTGTCATATCTTAAAAATCTCTTAGTGGTCACAGTGCATACAAAGGAATAAGACTTTCTGCTCACCAACTCAGCTTACCAAAGATAATTATTTTACAGTAATACCTAAAACCAAAGTTTAGTAAAATGTTACTCGTACAGAAAACTGTGTGTGTAGAGACACCATTATGATTGTACAAGAAATAGCAGAAAACCCTTTTCTTCAGACATATCTGTGTCTTTTTACTAAATCTTTGTAAATATTATGAATATTTTTCTTAAATGAGCTGATCTCCCACATAAACTTTAAAATTTAGAAACCACAAACACAAAAACAACATGTTCAAAGACAGTATAGAACTCACCACACACACACACACACACACACACACAAAATCCACTTGTGCACTCCAGTATCCCCTCTCTGGAACAATATGGGAGTTTTGCATTACCACATGTAATGAAAGAAATGCCTTTAATGTATATAAGTCCATCAAATTTAAAAATTAGAAATAAAACAAGTCTCTTCCAAACACAATTTTAGTTTTCACTATGTTCCTCCAAAAATCAGAATATGCAGGAAGGTTTGGTTTGGTTGTGGTTTGGGGCTTTTTTCCCATTTTTATAGTACAATAAGAAAAATTTGCAATTCAACTCTATCAAGGACTCCAAATTTCACAATCTTATAGTGAGCTCCCTAAGCCTCTGAAGTGTTCAACAGAAATTTTTATTTTGGGTTATATCCTCCCCACATTACTATGCTCTCTGTTTCCTCTTCCCAAGGCTGACTTTGAATCATTCTTCTTATGTCTCTTGACCAAGTTATTTAAAGCCACTTCAGAAATTCTATATACAAGCACAATTACTATCACTGACTCCCAACAACTTGGGCAACTATTTTCACTATATAGAATCATATATAGAATCACTATATAGAATCATATCAGCTTACATATTTATGGTAAACTTTCAAGAACACAGTCAAAACAGTTGAAGAGACCATACCATCCTTTGACTAATTTTTGCTTTATTAAGACAACCAGTTGCTGATTTGCAAATGTATGATTTAGCCCCATATAGATGTTATTTAGTCCCCATAATCCATTCCTGAGTCCTCAACTGAATAAACAGCAAAAGGTTCTCCTGCAGGAATTGCTGAATTAGCTGAATTGCTGAATTCCTTGTTTTGTTTGCAAGCAGGTGGCACCTCTCACAGACCTAACCAACTCAGCCTCCTTTAAGAACAAACTGTAGATCTAAGTAATCCTGTTTTAGGAACAAAAAGGGTTCTCATTATCAATATGTTATTGATGTTACCAAACTTTGGAATTTTTTTTTTTGAACAAGCAGCTTAGTGCTGCAGAAAGTTTTCCTCTTTTGAACAAATTTAATTCTCACACTCACCTCACTTTAAAGCTGCCATTTCAAATGCTAATTACCTAAGGACACAGTGGAACAGCCATTTCTGTGAAAACATCTTCCCCTAGAATACCAGTTCTGTGAAGCCCCAGTATTCCCAGTCATTGACTTGTTTGGATGAATTTTGCAGGCAATGCTCTTTTCAAGTCATGAAATTAATACTAGTTATGCCAGGCCATTTGTGCCTACAAAATGCACATGATGCATTTGGTAAATGCACCATCCATCTTATGTTTCTAGAAACTGAAGAAGCTGAGCACACATATGAATTGTACCATCCCTGACAAATAAGTTTATCTGGAACAGCTCTTTGAATCAGTCTTTTATCTAATATGTTCTCCATCTCTTGATGTTTCTACTGAGTTTTTCTTTCTCAATGAATAATGGCATTGACAAATTAAATTAGAATCATGGAGTTAATTTCTTTGCCACAAGTGTTAGAATGAAATTGATTTCTTTTCTATGAACCAGCTGCAGCCCTATATTTTACAATTGTTTCTACTCTAAAGTTGGTTTAGTAAACCATCAACTGAGTGTATTTTATCTGTCACATTTATTTAAAATTATCAGACTTTGTGCATATCCCACACTGTAATATAATAAAGTGAAGGATTTCAAAGAGAATTTTTTTTTATTAAATGTCAAATATTTCTTCCTTTTTTGTAACTAACATTTTTTTCCTACATAATTTATCAAGTAACCGTATAATTAAAACGTCTATGCATATTTTTCATCCTTTTCTTCCCTCTGACAAAACTACTAAAGTCATTAAGATTATAACTGTTAAAAATCTCTTAACTCTGATAAAATCTGTGGGCACTCACTGCTGTGAGTTTGTTAAAACTCCAAAACACCTAAGCTAATAAACTCATTAATATGGAACTAGTGCCAAGAGACAAAGTTTGTAAAGGTAAATTTTGTTAGATTCTTAATTTTATTGTGATAGTATGAAGTTGAATTTATTCCCTCTATTCTTGATAGCAAGCAGTAGCAACTTTGCAATCTATTCACCTGAAAAATACATAATTCTTTCTATTGCAAGGGCTTTTGTGATTGCTTATCTATAGTATGAGAAATAACATTCAGTTATGTAATTAGACTATAAAGGCATTTTTATTCTTAATTCAATATAAGAATAAAATTTGCATTCTGGCATTGAAAATATTGCTCATTAATAAATTGGAGAACTCCTACATGTAAACCAATTTTTCAGACACAGTAAACAGTGGTTTCAGTGGCTTCCTAAAGAATCCTTTGTGAGTTTCAGATTAGTTGTTCAGATTAGTTGCATGTTTCATATCACATGTTTCATGATCTGTTCCTGATATATTTTACACATACCCCTTTTGAATTATAGGACTGTGCTTAAGAATCAGTTTTCACATCAAAAGGGCAGGAAAGAAGAATGTATATCCAAATCAAACACACAAACACACAAATAGCCTAAATCTGCAGATAACTTGCCAAAAAAATTAATAAATCTTGTGGCAATGTGGGCTGCCATAATCTGTACTGTCTACTCATGACACTTTATGTATATTAGATCAGCTTCATTCAGTTAGCCTCAGTCAGCCTGTAAGATCATGGAGCATGTCCTCCTGGAAGATATGTCCAAACATATGAGAGAGGGACAGGGAAATGGCTAGAGACAGGAAACATGGCTTCACCAAGAGGAATCCATGCCTGACTAATCTAGTGGTCTTCCACAATGGAGCAGCTGCATCAATGGACGAGGGAAGAGCTGCAGGTGTCGTCTACATAGATTTCTGCAAGGCCTTTGACATGGTCCCACACAATATTCTTGTATCTAAATTGAAAACACATGGATTTAAAGGGTAGGCTCTTTAATATGTAAAGAATTCTCTGGCTAGCTGCTTCCAAAGATTGATGGTCAATGGTTCAATATCTAAGTGGAAATCAGTAAGGAGTGGTGTCTTTTAAGGGTCCATACTGGGACCAGTAGTACTTTGTATCTTCACCAGTGACATGGACAGTGAGATTCAGTACGTCCTCAGCCAGTCCGTAGATGAGACCAAGTTGAGTGCTGCAGCTGGTTTGCTCGAGGGAAGGAATGCCATCCCAATGCACCTTGACGGACTTGAGGAGTGGGCTCATCCGAACCTCATGAAATTCAGTAAAGCCAAGCGCAATCTCCTGCATCTGGGCTGAGGCAACCCCCCAAGTCCACAAAGACTAAAGGGTGAATGGGTTGAGACCAGCCCTGGGCAGAAGGACTTGGAGATATTGGTGAGCAGAGAACTGGACATGAGTCATTAATGTGCACTTGAAGTCCAGAAAGCAAACCACATCCTGGGCTGCATAAAAAGAGCTGTTATCAGCAGGTCAAGGGAGGTGATTCCCCACCTCAATCTGCTCTTGCAAGAGCCCATGTGAAGTGATGAATCGAGCTCTGTTGTACCTAATGAAAGACAGATCTATTTGTCTAAATCCAGATGAGGCCACAAAGATTATCAGGGGGCAGCAGCACTTCTGTGAGAACAGGTTGAGAAAGTTGGGGTCGTTTAGCAGGGAGAAGAGAAAGCTCTGAGGAAACCTTGTTGCAACCTTTCAATATTTAAAGGGGGCATATAAGAAACTTGGGAACTATTAAATAGGGTCTGTAGTAATAAAAAGTGGCAATAGCTTTAAATTGAAAAAGGGTAGATTTAGATTGGACATTGGTAGAAATTTTTGACAGTGAGGGTGATGAGACACTGGAAGAGGTTGCCCAGAGTTGTGGATATCTCTGCCCTGAAAGCTTTCAAGGTCAGGTTGGAAGGAGCTCTGAGCAGCCAGATCTGGTGAAAGATGTTCCTGCTCACTCAAAACATTTTTCACTAAGACTTCATCACTAAGTAAAAGGCTGGTATCTGAATGCTCCCTAATAAAAATGCTGGAGTTCTCATTCTATATAAACTCTTAGTGCTTCTATAATATTAACAAAGATGGCAGAAAAAAAACTCTGAATAAATGTTTTCCAAATAATGGTTCATTCTGATGGAATTTATATTAACTTGTAGAAGGATGTAATATATGGCAAACAGTATTGCATATGAGTAAAAAGTTACCAAAAGACCAAATTAAGTGAGAGTTTACAGCATATCAATGAGTTAATGTATTTCTGTGTACATTATATTCTAATCCTGATATAAGTGGAAGACAGCGCACTCCAGAGGCTATCTCGATTTAGATTTATCATGATTTGCAAAGACATTAGAACTGCTATTATATCCTGCCTTTTAAGTTTTTGGTAAAGTGCAAGGCACCTTAGCTAACACATTATAAACTATTTATTTGACAATAAAAGGCATTCTTAATGGCAGGCTTAGTTAACTGCATGTTTTACACATCAGCTTGCAGAAATTAGCATGCCAGAGACTTTTAAGCTACTATCAATCTTACCAGGACCAACTGAAATTTTAGTTCATAATGTGCAACTTCTTGGTTACAGCAGATGGATAATAGGAAAGAAAGTGACTTTGTCCTAGAAAAATGGCATCAGTCTTCTACAGATATTTGCTGACATTTGAGTACTCAGATAATATGTATCCATAGCTACATGGATAGCTACACATAAGTACATTTATTGGGGGGCACTAAAATTCACCAGTGAAAGTGACAATCAAGCTAAATTTAACAATAACTCAGTAAGAGAAAGTAGTTCTTAAAATCCCTCACTCCAATGAATGCATAGGTGTTGAGAAGTTAACCAATTACTGCTCCAAGAACCCAACATTTCACTTCTGCAAATGACCAAAATTATTATCATTTTATCAGAGTTTAGAAGTTTGATGTACACTCAAATGGAGGTGGAATCCTAATATTAAGCATTCCACTGGCTACTATAGTCATGTAACTCAGTAAATACAGGAATAACAGTGCTGATAACAGGCTGCAGGTCTTGTACTGATTTTACAAATAGTTAGTACTGACTTCAGTGAGGAGTGAATTCATCCACAGCATAAGAATCCTGGGGTTTGAGTCCTGCTTGATCTACTGGTGATGACATTGGTCTCACTCACATCCTGTTTTAATCTGAAGATTTATTGATCCACAAAGAAAGGACCAGAAAGACACAATCCTAAACATTATACACAATTAAGTATAAGGATGTTGTGGGTTCTGTTATCTGCTTCAGGAAGTATTTTTAGTTTTGCACAAAAAAGTATTTGGATGAAAAATATGCAAATGAAAAAGGCTGAAAAACCTGCAATAGCTTTAGATGATAACTGGAAGACCATGCATCATTGTAACAATTCTCACACATAAGATGACATGCAAGCCCATGGTATGTGACACAATGGCTATTTTAGAAATTAGATCTGATTATTTTTAAGTATGAAGGAACATAAAAACTATTGCCATGATTTCTGGCTGCAGCTGAAGCAGGATGGTAAAATATACACTATACGTCCCCTCACCTTTTCCTGCTCCTCAATAGGACAGGAGGAGAAAATAAAATTAAGGTCGCGGACTGACACAAAGACAGGGAGATCATACACCAGTTACTGTCATGGGCAAAACAGACCCAGTTGGAAAAGTAACTTAATTTATTGCCAATTCAGATATACCTGAATGGAAAGAAGAAAATTAACCAAAACACCACCTTCCCCTAGTCACCTTCTTCCCAGGCTCAATTTCACTCCCTCATTCCTCCCTCTCCTACCTGTGAGTGATGCAGGCAGGATGGGGAATAGGCAGTCAGTCTGTAACTTTTCCTTTCTGCTGTTCTTTCTTTCAAACTCTGTTCCTCAAGGTCCAGTGAAGTTCCTTATCATGAGCTGCAGTCCTTTAGGATAAGCCTGTTCCAACACGGATTGTCAAGTGTCCTGCACATGCTCCAGCTTCAGCATGCAGTTCTCCATGGGCTGCCGTGCTGAGATCTGCTCTGCTGCAATCTGTCCATGGGCTACCTGTTCCAGCCTGATCTCCTACACAGATTGCAGAGAAATCCCTGCTGGGACACCTGAAGCATGTCCTTGCCTACTCCCCCTTGTCCCCTCACAGAATCACAGAATCAATTAGGCTAGAAAGACCTCTGAGATCATCGAGTCCAACCTGTGACCAATCACCACCCTGTCAACCAGACCAAAGCACTGAGTGCCACATCTCTCCTTGAACACCTCCAGGGATGGTGACTCCACCACCTCCCTGGGCAGCCCAGACCAGTGTCTAAATATCTCAGAGATCTCAGGGTTGTCTCTCACACTGTTCCCCTCAACATGTGTTGTGACACTGGCCAAAGACACTGCCAGCACCCCCAGACCACTCATTGACCCTTCCTCTGCTACAGCTGGACAGAGGAGAGAAAAATGCAATGAAAGGCGCATGAGTTGAAATAAGGGCCAGGAAAAAAAAACACTCCAAGGGAAAACCAGGCTCAATTTAGAGATACAAGGTGAGTTTATTACTAACAAAATCAGAGGAGTATAATGAAAAGCAAAATAAGCCCTTACAAACATCTTTTCTTTACCCAAGCCTTCCCTCCTTCCCACAGACAGCACAGGGAGACAGGGAGGTGGGGTTTTGCTCAGTTCATCACTGAAGCTTTTCTTCCACTTGTCTCAGGGGAAGGAATCCTTCCCTTGCTAAGCCATGAGGTCCCTTCCACAGGAGACAGTTCTCCATGAACTTCTCCAGTGTGGTTCCAGTCTCATGATCAGCTGTCCTGCAGCTTGTGTCATTCTTCCACAATGTGCAGTCCTCCAAGGACAGGCTAATCCAGCCTGGAAGCAGGGTCCCCTCTCTCCACTGAGGGTCCCACTGGATCAGAGCCTCCTCCAGGCATCCATCTGCTCTGGGCACCTCCCCCATGGGCTGCATCCCCCAAGGATCCCCATGGGCTGCAGGGGAACAGCTGCTTCACCATGAGGATCACCACATCCTGCAGAGGAATCTTGGCTCTGACATCTGGAGCACCTCCTCCCCCTCCTTCTCCACTGACCTTGGTGCCTCCATGTGGTTTCTCTCACATGTTTTCACCTCCTTTTCTTCTCTACTTCTAATTAAAACTGTGTGCCCCACTTTGTTTTGATTTTCTTCTTAAATATGTTATCACAGAGGTGTTACTATCATCTCTAATTGGCCCAGCCTTGGCCAGTGCCATGATGGGATTGGCTCTGCCGGACATCATGGAAGCTTCCAGCAGCTTCTCACAGAAGCCACCTCTGTGGCTCCCTGCTACCAAAAACCAGGCTGTGCAAAACCACACACCATGCTGCCCTCCCTCACCCCAGCTGTCCCCAGGGCATGTCCATGGTGGCTGTGGGGCTCAGCCCATGGTGAGTCAGTTGGAAACAACTGGAACCCAGTGAGTCTGGCACGGGGCACCCCTGGCTCATCCAAACCAGGGCTCCCAGCAACACTCTCACTGCCAAATCCTGGACACCTACACACAATACAGGTAATCAACATCTTCACTGTCTGTAAAATGGAAATTTAAATATCTACCTTCACTGAATTGAAGGAATGCAGCAACATATTGGGTTTTGTTTCAGACTGGAAAAGTACTGTGATTGGGTAAATTTGTTTTTCCTACGTATCCATATCTTTGATATTAAGAGAAAGTGAAAGAAAAGAATTTGTTCCTGCTATGAATAGACCCAGTAAATGATTGGAGAATCCTTTTGTTCCCCTTTTTATCTTTGTTCCTTTTAAGAGAGACATTGCAGCTTGTGTTTATTACTACAGTTATCAATAATGTGATGATTCCATTTTCAGAGTCATTGGGGCAACCTCATCTCCTGAATGAAATTAAAATCCACCTTAAAAGATTAATTTTAAAGAGGACATTAAATACTTTCTTATACACTCCTGTTGTAATGAGTGAGTAAAACTCTTCTGTAGTTTAGATGCTAATACACACAGCATCTCAGAATGAGACATATGTGAAAAAATAGTTGTAAAAGCTTTGGGAAGACATTTTGGCACTAACTGAGAAAGACTTGAGTTCCACTGAGCCCTTCTAAATTAACTTAAAGTTCATCAATTCAGAAGACTCAAAAGACCAAAAAAAAAAAGTTGTTATTAAAACAAGATACAACAGTATAAGTTATCTTTCACCTTAAGCTGTACAAGTTCTTCAGACTAGAACACTTCCAGATTTGTTATTTGAAGGTGTAATGTAATGTAATTCCCAGACATATGCTCTATTTTTAATTATTTTTTTAAATTTTGCTTTAAAATTTGCATTAAACCGATGTAATTTTTTATTTAAGTGGTTTAAGAGTGGGAAACCATTAATTCTCTTGTAGTGGGTTTTTGGCACTGCAACTGGATTTTTTCCTTGGTGTGGTGAAGTTTTATGACCTCACTGCAATAATTTATCTCTAGATGACTGTAACTGATACTCATATTATTTTTTCAATGTAATAAACTAAAAGTAACATGATGTTCACCTTTTCTCCTTTCCACACACCAAGAAAAATTCTAATTTATTTTAAAATTTTCACATCTAAGAAAATACAAAATATGTTGGTCTTTTTAAAGTGATTTAGTGTGTCTTCTAGGCATTTTCAGTCTTACAATTCCAGAGTCCTGTGATTCAGGAATCACTTAATGTGATTTTTTTTTTTCTCTTGAGTAATTAGTTTTCCAAAGAAATGTCTGATTTTTCTTTTCCAAATCTACCCATGTTAGACTCTCTCCCAATATTTTTAAAGTTTTTGTGGAAAATTTCTATTACTTTGTTAGTGTTTCTTATTCTTCTATCATATTTTTATTGAGATTATAAAAATGTTCCATTTAAAAGTAATGGAAAAAGAAATCTTTCCACAGAGTAAAAAACTCAAAAATTATGATAAAACTGAAATTAATTCAATGACTTAAAAGCAGCATTCGTGCAGCTTTGTAGGCAGGAATAGCTAGCACATCATAAAAATTATTCTTCATCTTCTGTTTTTACTCAGGAGGCACAACCTATAAAACCATAAAGTTCTCATCCCTCAGTTATTTAAGTTTCTACAGTACATAATGTAATCTGATTCAAAGGATATCATATTGTCTCATGGAAATTACAGATCCAATAAAATAGAAAAATAGAGGACTAGAAATTTACTGTTATTTTATTGAGCTCATCATCTGATCATAAATGTCAGAATTAGTCTTCTAACTATTCAATTTCTTGTCCTAAACATGCTTCTTAAAAAAAAAAAAGAAATTTTGTCTTCCAATTTCCAGTTGATTTTTATGCCAATAACGCAATTGCATTCTTATCTGCTAGATGAACTGCAATCCTATACGTAAACTGCAATCACACCCTCCTCAGCTGAAATTATTTTGTGTGAGAGAAAGGCATAAAGATGCCCAAACTGGCTCTGAGTGATCTGGAACATTTCTACAGTATTATATGGAAAGACAGAACCAATGTGTCTGTGCTGGCATCATCTAACAAGTAGTATAACCAGTCTTGCTTGTCATCAGTTAAATAGAAAGGGTAGAAATGAATCCCACAGTCCGTGACATACAACTACATCTCTTTCCTCCTATCACTTTTGGAAAAGGAACACAGCATTGTACATGAAAAATTTGCAGTTTTGATCTCTATGATTTCTACTTTATGTATTTTATTCCCTTCTTGCTGATTTTTTTAATATATTTTGGTCATCTACTAAATTCTTTTTTTCAGCTTGTGTGCCAAATTTTTTAATTAAAATATTAAATACAGTTCAGGAGCAGTCTGTGGTACTCCACTTAAAAGCTCTCCATGTTGTTTATCTTTCAGTACAAATACTATTCTCTGTCTTGCAGTGAAACCAATTTAGTCAGTTTATAAATCTGCCTTATCCACCCCACCCTTCCAAAACTGTATCACATTGTCCTCCATTTTGATTTAACAATTTCACATGAGGTCTGAAGGAAAATTAAGCTTGGGTAAATTTGAGCGACTCTATGTCCTTTTCTACAGAAAATTTGTTGTATTTTTTTAGGTAATATGTTTCTTTGGAATGATATACTCTTTTTAAAATCAAGTTGTACTTTTTTCCCTGCTTTCAAGTATATGAAATGAAAGATAAATGTAAGGCACTGTCATAGAAATTGCGACACCATTAAAACAGAAGCTGTGCTCTTTTAAGAATGTTTGTAGAAACATGCAGGATGCTTTAAACGTTTAGCCCTGCAGTGAAAAAACTAACAGTATTTTTGTAAATATTATCAAAACTAGGAAGATTAATGGGAATAAGAATTTATCTCAAATGTTTCACAAGACTGTTCCATCATTTCATAATGAAAAAAAGAACTATTCTGATGCAGGATAAAAAACTCTCTTTTAAACTATATCATGAATTTTCCTGTTCAGGTTTTCTAAGACTTTTGATTTCTGGTTCAAGAATTTGGATTAGACCTCTTTTAACAATTTAGGAAATAGCATATCCTCTTCTTGTTTCCTATGAAACAAGTCTAGAATACATTTTGCCGTCAAGATAAATATAAATAATCAAAATCATTAAAATAAATTTTTAAAACTCTTTAATTTATTAATTGAAAAAAATGGAAACAGATTTCAGAATTCTTAAAGTCACTTTTTCAACTTATTGTGTTTTGCATTAATTCAAATCAATGTGGACTAATAAGTGTTAAGAGTACAAGAAAATTAATTTTCAGAATCAAATATTTTGTTCCAGAGAACCAAAAATAGGAAATGGATAACCAATCCCTCCACTATGTTGTTGTGGGTTTTTTAAAAAAAACATTAATGTATTTTATCCACAATTATTTTTATTAGTTCCTATAAGTTGGCATACTAAAAAAAATTGACACAGTGCAAATATAAGTGAAATTCAGCAGTTTTTCAGGGACTAGATGATAGACAACAGGTGCACTAAAAGCATCAACTACCTGATCTACATAAGCTTCATGTAAGACCTGTGTTTTGAGACCTGGTATCTGATTATACTATTTCAGAGGTTAAATTACCTGCGGAGTTATGTAGGTTGTCCAATGTCATACTGTCAGTCCTTACTGGCATCAAAGGCTACTCTGCCTTGTGGTGCTACAGCCATACCAGAAAGACTGGTGATTAAGTGTTTGAAACATCTCAGTTAGTTGCTGTTCTTGGCACAAACCCAGACTCATAAATCAAGAGGACCTGAAGAAGTCTTCTTTTTGGAAGTTTCTTTATCATCCATGAATTTTGAAACTTTCCACATTATTTTTCTACTATTCTACATGAATAGCACACAGTGCAAAATAAAATTTCATCAAGATGCTGCTTTTATGGCCTTTGTGCTCCTACCAAAGCTGTTTCAAATAGTTCAGCATATTTTGAACAAATACATAATAAAGAAAAGCATCTGGGCATACATACTGAAAGACCATGAAAAGATGTAAGGAAAAGTAATTTCTTTTTCAAGTGATTGACAGTGAAATGTATTGCTTGCTTGTTTTTCTAGCAATCCAAAGAACTCAGCAGGGAAAAAAAGAATGAGAATTATACCCTACCCTTGTCCCAGTTGGATTTGCTGCTTGATCAGAATGTTATTTCCATTTTGAAAACCTGTAGAAATATGTCCAAGAAATCAGTACCTTGTGTTTTAGGAGTGGAGCAATAGTTACAATACCAAGGAAAAGTGCAAGACTCCTGTTTTTCAGAACTGAATGCTACTTATTTCACTGCTGAAACTTTATTTCCAGCCACTAAATATCATTGGTCTTTACCTGGATATAGGACTCCCTCTAAGGCTTAGTTATCTTTGTTCTAGATTTATCTATCAAATAAGCCCAAAGGTAAGAATTTCATCACATAGACTGATTTGATACCTCACAAGGTTTGAAGCCTTCTATGCATTAAATAGAAAAAAAAAAAGTAAAGGTCATCTAGGTCGTAACATATATTTATCAGTCAGGTAATTATATTTAAAGCAGATTTGCCCATATATCTCCTATAGCATATAAAAATTCATTTTCCACAATTTTCAGCACTGTTATTGCTAGTGTACTACAACATTATACTCTCTGCTGTCAGCAGATAAGAGCTGAAGAGGTAACAGTAGCTTGCAGTACTTCATAAGGCACAGGAAAAACAGATTTAAGGAACTGTCATTGAAAAACATATTGAGAAAATGATCAAAATTATGATATCAGTAAGTGTTGGCTCTCAATGTTGAAAATCTAGTTAATGAAGGACACTGATGTATTAACTTTCAGGAACTCCTAGTTCCTGAAAGTTAATATATCATTAAATTATTGCATTTTTCTCCCTTATTCATACAATGACAAAATTTCAGCTCACATGAAGCCAACAAAGTTCAACAAACTTTCAGAGAAAATGGATATTTTCTTTCCATTTTCTGTGAAATGGAAAAGAGAAGTCAACCAGAATGGCCATTGGGGTTTGTATATGTATCTGTGTGAAGGTAACTGGAAATTAAAAATTAGCTCGGTAGGAAAGGCGAGTGTAGCTCTTTTCTTTCATCCAAAAGTTGTAAAGTAAAAATTTGAGTTGAATATTTCTGTCTTGGGAGTTATTTCATTTCCTGGGAGATGTGAACTCTGCAAGGAATAATGGCCTACAAAATTATATAAATAATTAAGCAAACCCTAAAGTAGTGGATGGATATCAGCATCCCACATCAAAACGTTTTCTTGGTTTTGTCACTGCAAGAAGATAAAAATCCATGAAGAATAGAAAAGCTTGATTCATATGATTTTAAAAGGAAAGAAAAAGGGGACTGAATTAAGACTTCAAAATTTTGTGTGTGACCAGCAAAAACAATGGGAGGAAAAATTCTCAATGTCACTTCAGAAAAATTAGGTCATAAAGAATTTATTTTCAGATCAAATTATTTAAATAGTTTGCTTTACATTGACAAGCAACCTCAGAGCAATTGTTATCACATATTTGGGTAGTACCTGACTGTCAGAGACTGAAATATTATAGTTTATGACAAACATTTTTATGAAGCACTTTTAAAAAGGACTTTTAAAACTGTGTTACAAAAGCAGCAAAGACCACCATACCCTGAACAGGCATCCTGACTGAGACCTTACACAGCTCCAAGATGAAGATTAGATAAAGTAACAACTCCAGACTGGGGGAGAAGAATAGCACAAGCTTAACACCTTCAGGGTAGAGACCACAGCCCCAGGGCTATCAGCTGCCAGGCTCAGCTCACACAGGCTGTGACAAACACATTCACTCTCCTGTGAAAATTTAAACAGTTTAATAAAGAACAATAGGAGACAAAGACAGTAAAGCAAAGATTATGGCCAGGTGTGTCCTGGCACACAGCCAAGAGCACACCATCACCTTGGGGGACACCCCTTAAATACCTTTTCCATTACATCAGGCCATTGCATATTCATAGACCCTTATGCCTATCCATATTTTTCCATAAAGTAGTTTACATATTCCAGGAACTATTTTACATGGCCCCTCCTTGGGTCTGCCTTTTTAGACCATGTGTGTTTATTGGCTGTGGTTTTGGCTCCTTCTCTTTATCTCTTCCACGACTGGGCCTTGGTCCATACTTTCTTCAGATGGCAGATGCTGATAGTTGGCATATCAACAGCAGGGTCCTCATTACATGTTCACTGGATGTTATCCCAATCAAACAGACAGTTCACTCATAACTATATCAACTACCACTACTACTATGTCTAAGTCTGTGTTAATAGCAGAAATAAAAGCAAAGTTATTTTAACATTACACATATGGCATTCATCCTAATATTTGTAAAAAGCCAACAATTTAATATGTATTTATAACACAGACCTTCACAGCAAAGGGTGGGGAGGAAAATGTCTTTGGGTGTGTGTTGGAAGGCCTCTGGTCAGAGGTACAGTAACTGCCCATCCTCCACTGCACAGAGGAGCCCAGCTGAGGGGCCCCTTCACCTGAGGAAAAGCTTATCCCCAACAGAGGGGATCCACAACATCAAAGCTCCTCATAAAGGGATCCCCAGACCCTGCACCAGAGCACTGCAGATGATGCAACAGACTCTCAGTGTTGCAAGGGATAGTGTCAAACTGGCCCCCTGCAAGGGAGGCACATGGGCATTCCCACCTGGGTCATGGCATACTAGTCCAGGGATTCCATACTCCTTGGCGTGGCATGGTGTGGCTTGTGGTGGTGGAGGCGGTGGCAGAGGGGGACCCTCACCACCAAGAAGTCCAGATGGAGAGAAGCAACAAGATGTTGTTGGAACACTTGGATGGGTGATATGTATCTACCTAACCCCTGTCACTCTCCTCCTGTCCCCCCACCCCTCATGTACACTTTTTCTATTTTTTTCTTAATTGTTTCTTTCTTTGTCTTTGCCTTTTTTACTACTAAATAAAATGCATCAAGTTTTTGGCACCAACATCTAACCTCATTTGGTTTTCATCTCATTTTTGGGAATATTTTGAACCTTCAAAGTTCTTTCCATTTTACACACAGAGACTTAATTTTCTTTGCTCTTCCTGGTTTACATCAGATCGTAACACCTGACCCATCTAAGAAATTTCTAATAATACAAGTACAGGTTTTTATAATTGTACTTGTAATTATACTGCTGCATTGTGGGTTTCATTATATAAGGGTTTTGGCTTCAACACAGTCAAATTAGACTACTGTCCCAGTTTGAGACAAATTTAGGAGGAAATGTCCCAAAGGAGTGTCTCGTCTTGAAGAAAGCAGATTCTGGCAACCCCTCCCCACTGGTTCGGACGAGGTTCCCAAGGAGAAAGTGAAAAAATAACTGTTTATTCAACAAGCAGGATGTCCACAGCCGTGAAAAGAATAAACAATTCTTTTAAATAATTAAACCTCTTGCTGCTCTGTTCTGGAGAGCTGGTATATTCAGAGTCCATCTGTAGGTGTGGCTCAGTATCTCTGAGTCCTGAGCCAGTCTCTAGGCCGTGGAGGTGCCCCCCAGTGATGTTCTGGTGTCTTGGATGAGAGAAAAGCTGAACGGTTCCAGAAGAAGAAGCTGCGGCAGTTCCAGGAAAAACTTATTGGCCTAGATAACGAAAGGAAGCAATTAAAAAGCAAGGAAAAACCCTCCATCTCTCTCCAAAGAAGAAGAGGAAAAAAAAACAAAACAAGATCTGGGAAGAAACTGGACAGAAACCTCTGTGTTTTTGAACACAAGCTTGGAAAAATTCCACCACTTCACCCCTTTTCTGGGCCTAATTTAAAGTTACGGGACCCATTTCTGGACACAGAACATGCTTATTTTTTGCCTTTTTTATTTTTGCTTTTTTATATATTATTTTTGTTTTTCTGGAAGAATCTTGCCTGTGTTGGATGCAAAGGTAGATGGAGGTTTTTACCCTCTAAATCATTCTTATTATAATCATCAGTACACCCACTGACCCTGGACACCACATTATTCTAGTTACCTCAGCAGTTTCCTGTTTTTTTGGTAGTCACTGACTAATTTTCCCCAATTCATTGTCTATCCCTTCATTTCCTCTCACAACAGCACTCAGGAACTGTCAGGGGAGAGAATTACAGTCATGGGATACAGGCACAAATTACTGCTGTGTTTTGCACAGGTAACAGTAAAGGAAGCACTAAGGAGTGACCTTCCTGTACTTTTTGAATTTTGCTATTTCTTCTGAGATGTCTCAAGAATGTACTTCTTTGAAACATGACTCAATTCCTTCAAGTGCCTTGTCAAGAGTTTGGGTTTAGTGTTGCATCCTTCAGCCTTGAAAGTATAATTTTTTCATCTCACAGGAGAGAAATCTACATTTCTACTTAAATTTTCACAGTTTTTTTTTTTCTCACTATGTAAAAAATAGCATTCAACTTGCTTAATGTCATGTTGTATGTCCCTCTAGACTTTGTAGAATGAAGAGACCATGAAAACATATTTCAAAGTGGTATACGTTCTGAGAGGCACAAATCTTGTAAACTGAGATATCTTATAATCTTTCTTATCTGGCATTATAAAAACATACTCTTGGAGATCAGCAATCTTTATGCTTTGCATTCATAACCTTTCAGAAACTTCCAGAGAAGATCTTAGATGCCGGTAATACTGATATCAAGCATTTCTTACTTGGTCTACCTAGGCTGCATTTCCTTTTAAGAATTCTTTGAACTATTATGATGAGAATTATCAAACTGAAAAAACCCCAACCTGTTTTGCTAAAATGCTTTGCTGAAGTAAAAGAGTACTTATTTGTAAAGGTGACCTTTAAGCGAAAACACTTCAAAGTGTTAAATGACAGTGGCAACTTTATTTCTACAATGAATTATGAAACATGAATTATGAATCATGATAAAATCTTGAGTTTTATGAGCTAAATAAATCCACTGCACATGAAAATTTAAGAGATGTAGGAGGGTGTTCAGGTGAAGAAGAAAGAATGCACTGTGCAATGCACCTTAGAAGGTTATCTACTTTTCTAGGGCCCAAGACTATTGTTGAATCTGCCAGGCAGGGCCCATCCCTGTGGACATACACAGTAAGAGTTTCTCCACATCCTTAGTTTTAATCAGGGTGGAGTCCTGCTTATGGGAATATTCATGGATAATCACTGGGGTTGTCCTTCTCAACAATAAAAAGCACTACATATTTCTATGCTTATAAATGCTGCCAAAACCTACCAATGTATCCCTACTAATTACTAATATTCCCTGGTTTATTTTAGCCCATTAGATGGGCTGAAAGTGGCTAACCATGATCTAAATAGTGTTGTTCAAATTTCCTAGAGTACTGTCGTAAATGTATCCTCTCCATACATTCCTTGAAAGTAACTTCTCATTAGGTTTTCATGTCCCCTGTTTCACAGGTCAAGAACTGCAGCATGAGATAGTTTCTGATTGCACTGATCTCTCTTATGAAAATCAATTGAAGCAAGCCCTCAAAAACTCTTTATCTCCAGTGAAAACATTGATCAACATCAAAGACAAATTTCCGAAACAAGGCAGCATGTATTAGCCACCTAGAACTGCTTTTAAGGTGCAAAGAGAGATAAATAATCACGTCCTAAAGCCAGAAGGCCACAACCTTCCCTTCTAGTTACTGTAATTGTTCCATGTTTGTCACTTTCTCAATTACCACATTTCTGAATGTAAATGGATTTCTTCATTTCATGGTGAGACAATTTTAATCATACGGTCCCCAGTGGCCACACCAGGTGCCAATCTGGAATTTGGCCACTGATTGGTTTGACCATAACTTCCCAAAACCTCACTTCCGGGTCAAACCATGACAGCATATATTCCTTTAAGCCACAAATAAGCAAACTTATTCTAGTTTTTCGCACCACAGTTAAAGTTTTTTCAATCCAGGCAAACAAGAAAAAGTTGCATTGGCAAACCAAGGCAACCATGTTTTAATGAAAATAGAGAATTTCCAATGTCACATATCTAAAGGAAATGTTCTCTCCTCAATGAAATAGTGTTTCAAGCTCATTAAAATCATGACAAATATTTCAAAAATACCAAAAGGCTGTGATGGCTTCATAATGAACTGTTTAAAATATTTCATTTTTTTATAACTGACACTGTGACTTCCTGTCCTTGCTGAAAGCAAACAAGTTTTAAAGTATAAGAATTTTTTTACAGAGTGGCTATTCATTTAATCAATTAAGAACTTTTGTCCTTCTTAATATTATTGCCAGATCAAAGGTAGATAAGATAATCTTTTTAATACTCCTAGAATAGAAAGTCATATCTTTAACATAATTTTTCTAAATAGTGTATCAGTAGTCAGACTATGTCTATAACTGCTGCCAAGTTAAGTCTCTTTGTTTTATTTAAACAAAATCATTCACTGGGGTTTTTTTGTTTCAGATATTACTGTATGGTCTGTTCTAAAGAGCAATAAGTACAGTACTTCCCAATTGTAATTTGCACGGAAGGTTTTGTAAAAGAGATAGTGAAAAACAAAGTCAGAAACTTGGTAATTTTCAACTCACTGTCAACAAGTATTGTAGATGAATAATAATTAAATGGATTTCTGGCAGATGTATCCACTAATATGAATTTCTGCAGTAACTACTTTGCGTATAGGGTTCTCAGTGTTTTTGGCTGCTGTTAGGAATTTCATGTACGTAGCTCCATGCCCTTTAACATTATGAATCAATACTTCAAAGATACACAGTGAAATATTTTAGTAAAATTTTTCTCAAAGTAATAGATTCATTATGGCAAAATCATTTTAGAGCAATAAACCATTTCATATGACATTTTAAACAATAAATGTTTTACAGCTTAAGGGCATAGATTTGGGTTAAAATCACAAATGTGCTATTAGAGAATAGGCGATGGGAATTAAGACAATTTGAAATATTTTCTGAATGATGTCAAACTTTAAGTTTTCTGCCTCGGTGATAACTGTAAAAAGTAGAGTGACATTTTGTGCAATCCTGTAACCTAATAGTACAGAGACCTGGAGAAGTGGGGACACAGGATACATGCAGAAGAATACAGGCATGACATCAGAAGAGGTGAGTGCCTGCTCCTCCCTCTTCCCCCTGCTATATAAAATTCAGCCATGCTCAGTTAAAAAAATGCAGATGTGAAGCTGGAGAAACCCGTTTGTAGATAAAAGAAGGAGGACAAAAATGTAGAATCTAACATGCAAAACTTGGAATTAAAATGGAGTAGCAGACCACTGGATTAAAAACAAAGTGTAGAAGTGTGTGAGAAAACATACAAAAATAAAATAATGTATGAAGGAAATATAAAAGGGAGGAAGAAGGAGCAATTAAGAAACAACCAACATTAATATCATATTCCTCATGGTGGAGGTCTTGGGAGAGGATTCCAAATGCTGACAACTCATCACAGACCCCATCTGCCTCTGTCATCTGTAAAAGACTTAAAAATCATAATTGCCTTAAACACTGTTAAGATCACCAAAGGATTTTGCCCACGCTAGCAAGCTGCACAAAGAACCACCAAAGCCCACCTCACCCCCAAATATTCCTGGTGGATTTTGGGAATTTAGACTGTGAGTTAAGCCACCTGATGAGAAACTGAGATAAGAGAAAGGTGGTACTATTGTCTAATTATCTCAGATCTAAGGAGAGGTAACCAAGGCTGGGGGAGGCCGTACCCCACAGACTCATTTGCTGAGACCAAGTATGCACACTGTCCCCCCAGCCAAGGGGGAGGAAGAATTTTTGAGTGTGTCTTGTCAAAGCTTCTGTCCACATGAGACAGAGGGGTAGAACACCCACCACCAGAGGCTACAAGTTAAGTTTTGGGACAGATAAGAAGCAGACCCTGCCAAGATCAGATGGGACTGTTTATCATGTTGGTTCTCCCTTACACAAACTGGCTGAGTTGTGAAACCCCCCATTCCCTCTTGGAAAGGTCACATTCCCACTGGACGTTCTCATTCCAATGGGACATTCACATTCCCACAAAGGCCAGATGGTTTTCATCCCTTTGGATGGGTCATAACCAGCTCAACTCCACTTTGACATGAGATGCAGCTGTCATATCATAGAAGGAGTCATAAACCATCAAAGACCCACAAAATGCCCCCAGACTAACGTCTGGGGCCTTGCACATGATCCACAGTGCTGCAAAACACAACATAAAGCATCCCCCACCCACCCAGAGGAGTTACCTGGGCATTCCCACATACACCTGAATGTACATTAACCCATTGAACTCTGTGTTTCATGGGACCATCACCACAAATTCTCTGTCACACTCTCTCCTTCCTCCACACCTTCTCCCTCTTT
Organism: Pyrgilauda ruficollis; assembly: GCF_017590135.1. NCBI lineage: Eukaryota > Metazoa > Chordata > Aves > Passeriformes > Passeridae > Pyrgilauda > Pyrgilauda ruficollis. Next base: position 292,547 of record NW_024515987.1, on the reverse strand, counting down.
CTTTCTCTTTCCATCTCTCTCTCTATCCCCCTCAAACTCACCATTTAATAAAATCCATACAACTGACTTCAGCATGTGGTCTTGTTTGCACTTTAATTCAGGCATAAGCACGTCTATAATAAAAGGATTGTAATTTCATCCCCTGAAATGACAGAGATGAGAGCTCAGGGCACTGGAAAGGTGAGGTAAATCTGGACTGCTCATAATTCTCTGACTAAACTGTTAAGATTTCAGCTATACTAAAATAAATGCTTGGCTTTACATATTGTGTCTCCTTTTCATACATGATAATATTTTAAAGTTGAAAAGAGAAAAGAACTGATTCAGTTGGCACTCAGGGTTTTGGGAAAGAGAAGAGACTCAATCATTTTCCTGTATGGGAGAGTTTCAGGTTATTCTGGGCTACCAGACAGTAAAGATCCATTAATTACAACAGTAAAATATCTTAAAATCTCTTCTGATTTCCACTGCTAAATCAGTCAGTGTATTTACAGTAGTGAAATGCATAACGTGGAGAAGAATAAAGAAATTAGATTTTTTTTTTCTCCTGTTGCTAGTCAGAATTTGCAAAACAGTTTTAATCATTGTTTGAAGCTGTGAGATAGGCATTCAATTATTTGTTTAATTTTAAAATGTCAAAAGATACTGTTAATTTCTAATTTTTTGATGAAATAAAGTCCTTCATTATTGTTCCTCTATGTTTAATATTGGTATATTCAAATATATGTTAATGAAAAACAATAAAAAGCAGCTTTAAAACTCAACAATTAGAGTTGAAAACAAGCATAATTTTTAAAAGCTATAGAAAACTACAGATACATATTTTGGCAACTACAATAGCTATTCATTTTTAATCACTCACAGATTATAGCAAAATATTGTTGTTAAACTTATGCATTATTCATCCATAATAGTAGCCCAATATGATTATGTACTACTTACACATTATTCTCTTGCACTTACAAGTAATAGCAGAAATCAAGTAGAAAAGTAAGACAGAGCAGTACAGAGATGTGAACTAAGAGAAGATACTCACTTTTTATTAAATAGATGTAATTATTCACCATTGAAAACAAGTGTTAAGAAAATAATTTGCACCCCTTGTGATAGGGGAGAGTGAAACCGATGTTATTAATAAAAAAGACGATGATAAAAAGTGCTGCAGCATTAGAATCTGTTTAGCTAAGAGAAAGTGTGAAATTATGGTGGTTGTATGTGCTGTGGATATGTTGAATCACAGAGTAATTTACTGCACAAGCCACTAGATCTGGTTTCAGCTTGTTTCACAGAACATTTCCACAGGTGCTGGGCCTGACTCTACTCTCATTTTCAGAAATGGATGTGTATTTACCATCACTGTGCTGGAAAACACCCCAAAACAAATGCTGCACATATGACAATGAATGTGTGCCATTTGTGAGTTTAGAAATGGGTTCCTTCTACTGCCCTGTACCCAAGACTACATTTTGTATCAAAAATGTTTCAAAACACTCCTAATATTGCCTTCCTGAGAGATTGCATGGCAATGTCTTGTTCTATTCCTGTAAAGATAATTCATTGCTCACCAGAATGTTTATGTGATTTTGTATACACATATATACTGTATCACTATCATCACAGGCGGCTACCACGAGTCAATTGATGCCAGTAGGTGTGTCTTTTATGTCTTTCAGGATTTACAGGAAGTCGTTCTTAAGGTGAGTGAGAGAGCAGTGGGATTTCACCCTGGGAGTGATGAGATAGTTGAGAAGGAGGGGTCAGGATTAGAGAGCAAGACAACATACACAAGACTGGTGTACTGCTGATAGGTTAAACAGGGAGAAGATCCAGGTAAGACCTTCTACAAATAACTGGAGGGAGTCTTGCATTTGCAGGCTCTTGTCCTTATGGAGGATTTGAACAACCTTGATATCTGCTGGTGAGGGAACTCAGCAAGGCATAAGAAAACAATGAGGTTTCAGGAGTATACTGATGATAGCATCTGGACTGGCAGATGTCATTAAGTAGCTCTTAAGGAGAGATGAGCTGCCAGAGTTTATAACTAGAAACAAGAAAGAAGTGGCTGGGGATTGAGGGTTAGGGTATGCAGCCATGACTTCAGTGACCATGGGATGGTAGTATTCCAGAGGAGAAAAAACCAAAAATCATTATTTCCCTGGGTTTGAGGAGATGGCTTTTGCCTTATTCAGAGACACATTTGGAAAGACCTCATAGAATACGGTTCTGTAGAGAAGAGAGATCCAGGATAAGCTCCTCCACACCCAAGGAGGGTCCAATCCCATGCAGAGCAAGCCTAAGGTAGTAGAAAGCTTGTTTGAATAAACACGGATTCTGTCTAGGCACTTGAAGTTGAATGTAATAAGGGAAATATGCAGGCAACAAGTGTCTCTACAGGTTTATCAGCAGCAAAACAAGGATCTGGAAAACTGTGGCCTCACTGCTGAATAGGGCAGGGGAAATGGAGACAAAAGACACAGAAAACGTATTCAAAACCTTATTTGTCTCAGTTTTTACTAGTAAGTAAAGAAATTCAGAAATCTTAGGTACAAGAAATCTTAGGTACTTATACCCACAGGAAATTCTTCAGTGAGGACAGCTTGTTCCCAGTGGAAGATCAAGTTAAAGAACACCTCATCAGTCTGAATACATAGTTCCTGGGATCCAGGAGAGTACTCCAACAAGTGCTGCGGGAGATGGACACTAGCACTGTTAGGCCACTATCATAGTCATATTTGAAAGACCATGGCAACTGGAAAAAAGAAAGGGTCAGCTCCTTCAAGAATGCCATGATGGAAGATCCAGAGAACTACAGGACAGTCAGGCTCATATTGACCCCATAAGGAAATAATCCTGCAAACCATTCTCAAATGTAGGAAGAACAAGAAGTTGCCTAGGCATAGTCAGTATAGATGTATGAAGAGGAAATCATCCTAACCAAAGTGAGAATCTTCTACAATGAGAAAAGTAGTTTCCTGATAAGGAAGTGAATATTGTTAGTCTTGACTTTAATAAGGCATTTGACAATGTCTCCCTTAATATCCTCATAGACAAACTGACAAAATTTGTAGCAAATATTGTTCAACATATGTTTTGTGTTAAAATTGTATAGGGCTTCATGTAATTTAATTTGCAAGGAAAAATGGTTTCAAAATATTAGGGAGTTTATTACTTTTAACTTTAATGCTTCATAGATCAATGGGCTATTATTAATTTTTTTTTACAAAATTATAAAATTAAAAGAAACCAGGTAGAATATAATAGAATGCAAAATTTCAGTTATCTCAAAATGGTTTTATCTAGCAATTTTCTTTTATAAAAATATTTAGTTCATCATTGAAATTAATAATGGGGAAAAATCTGTTTAAATCAAAAACATCATAGCCCAGAAATACTTTATCTAATTAGTTCTGATGTTGTTGCTGTTATGTATATGTAAGGAAATAAAACACAGGAAGACTGCAAATTAATTAGGTAACAGAGAATGGGTTTCTAACTCACAGAAGAATCTTGTAATTTAGATCATGTTATTGATGATTCCTCAATGATTTCTTCACCACATTTTCTTGTTATATCCCTTAAAGACCATCTAAAGAGGTCCTTTCTATAGTTTTAGAAAAATTAATTGGTCCCTCTACTTGCCTACTGAAAAAATTCTCAACAGCACATGTTCTGCTGACATTTTGGGACATTTTGTTCAATATCTAATTCTCATTAGGCACAAAAAGATGGTATTTAAATCTTTGCACCCACTGGAGTGCACTTGGAGTATATCCAAGTGCTGTTTCGGTGTAATTCCTTCTCAGTACCAGTTAACAACTTAGTTAACAATTCTAGTCCCAACTTAATGAACTAGCAGGGCCATGGTATTTCAGAGGAATCTTTAACTTTTCCTGCCCTTCAGAATGCATCTTAGGTTTGACATTTCTATTTTAATGAGATATTCTACATTTCTGATTCCTGCTCTGAAGCGGAAGAAAGGTCTGACCAATAATTGGAGGTTTATTTTATTCTTAATCCTAATCTAGACAAACAGGAAGAAAATGACCCTTGTTTTTCCTTATGATTGTTGACCATGGAAAACCTTTGGTGGGTTGTTTTTTGTTTTGTTTTGTTTTTTAAATGAGTTATTGCCATAAGAAAATATTAAGGAATGTCATAAAAGCAAGCAAAAAACTTATGGCAATTAATTTAGTAAATTTCTCAACTTCTTGTATCACTCCACTTTTTGTCACCATACAGGGATCACATCTTCCTATATCTGAATACAATAGTCAACACTTACTCCCTTGTGTGGAAGAGCAAGTAAATATAGCAGAGTATGGGAAGACAAAGGCCTGTTGAAATCTTCTTTAACTCGTGTCTTAGCTGTGCTTCCCTTGAAGGCCATCCCTGGCCTTAACATCTGCAGCAACACCTATATATTCTTAAGTCCAAGTTTAAGAAATATTTGAAAACTGTAAATCCATTGTAGAAAAAGAAAATAGTAAAAACTTCCCTGTGGTTCCTGTGAAAATGCAATGACTGTTGATCATATACAATACTTAGTATCCGAGCTCCACAAAAGACCAATGTCTCTTATAACCTGGAACTTCAAAGCTGCTGAAGCAATTTAGGGCTGTATGTTTCTTTCTCATTTGGTAAAATATGCTCTCAACCACAATTCCCAATTCATGTCAAGAAAAGGTTAGGCACATTATTTTATTAAATGCTTGAAAATTGCCTGTTCTGAGTTTTAGTACCATCTTTCAATAATTGTAGTAGTAATTCAGTGCCATCTTTCAATAATCTTCAAGCTCAGAGGGTTTGGATTCATATAAACTATGTTTATAATAAACTATGCGACAGAAGCTTTGGGAGGTAGAAAAACCTTAATAACCATCATGAAAAAAGAACATCTCACAAGAAGTTGGCAATTGTTTCTCCCAGCTCTGTGTGACCCTTATGAATTGTGCTCTCATCTACTTTAATAATTTATAATTACTTACTGCACAAAAGCGTATCTTAAATCATCTCCCACATAATGTGCTAATTGAGATACAGACAACCAAAACAAAGGTACTGAGTGGCAATGAATATTTCATCAGTGTAAGATCCTTCTTTATTTCTTCTAAATGTTCCAGTGAAACTAGAGAGCATCTTTTCACAACATAACTACAGGAGCACTAGCTGAGAAATGCAGAACAGCTTTAAATTTTCTAGATAATAGTGCATTTTTGTGATTAGGAAACACATTAAGATAGCAAAAACAAAAAAAAAATCACTCTTCAGGGCATAAGACCTGAAAAGGCAGGTGCTCATAATCATTTATGTCATCATTTCGTGTGACATTTCGGGGAATGTCAAAACATTCATTGCATGATATGATGGGTTGGTCCCAGCTGGCAGCTATGCCCCCACACAGTCACTCACTGCCCATCCCCTCCTCCTTAGGATGAGGAAGAACATGAGGAAACACGAGAGTGAGAAAACTCTTGTGTTGAGATACAGACAGGATGATCTTTAATGGGTACTGTTGCAGGCAAAACAGACTAGACTTGGGAATATTAACTTGCAATATAAAACAAATAAAAATTATTCTTTTGGGTATGGGGAAACAAAAGCAACAACAAAAAAAAAGCAAATATTTATTCATTTAGGGAAAACACATCCCTTCTCCTTCCCAAGGCTCAGCTCCCCTCCTGGACTCCAGACCCTTCTCCCCAGTACACATTAAGAATATTGATCATGTACCAAATGCCTTTCTAACAGAGTATTATAGTACAGGAAACTTTATATTGTGCCTCAACAACTCCTATGCTTGCCACTTATGAATTTACACTTTTCCATTTACCCTGTCATAGAGGGGCAAGGGAGTAAATAACATCAAACAAACCATTTCACAGACAAAACTGAGGAAAAAAGAGTCTTCATAATCTCATCATGTCAGGGAAAGACATGTCTGGAAGGTGCTTGATGGCTTCTTCTATTTTATCCTTCTTTTTTTGAATAGAATTTTCATACAAATTCAAGAAATTACCTTCACAATACAACATTATAAAACAATATGAAGGAAACAAAAATGTGTGCATGTAAATAAATAATCATATAAAAAGTAGAACCATAACCTAAATTTCAAAGGAATGGAAAGAGGAAAGTAATAAGAGCAAGCAGGAACAGGAAATTGCATGGAGAAAAAAAGAGGAAAGAATATTGAGAAAAAATATGCCTGTGACTCAGTTAAATAAGCATCAAATAAACCATAAATAGTGTTGCGGGTATACATACTTTTTTTCCTTAATGTTGTGGGCAAATATTCAAAACAAACAATGACTTAAATGGTGTACTGAATAGGATTTCTCAATTAAGATCTCTTTCAGCATAACAGTTTGGCAGAGAAAGTGACTAAGGTGGAATGTGTGCCCAAAGTAAGGTGGCCGTTATAAGAAGAAAAAGGAAAATATAGAGTTTGGTGTGCAATGTGGCAACAAATATATGAAGACTGATATTGTCTGATTTTATACTGGATGTCATGGATTCACCTGATTTCAGTCTCAGGTTCACTGAATCAATCAGCCTGACCAGATGGCTTTGCATTAGGGCATAGTGTCCGTAATTCCCTGAAACCATCCTGCTTTTTGTCTCAGGAAGTAGTTGTTCATGTGGCCTGCCCTCAGCCATGAAGACCCACTCAACACTTTGGCCTCAGCTATACCGTGGTACAAATTTCCAGTTTGCCCCCTGGGGAAGGCTAACCGATCTATTTCAGTGGGTCTATACTGATTTGAGCAGTGTGATGGTTTTTAATACTATTGACATACATTGTCTAATAGCAATATCAAACAGAAGCCACCCTCCAAAAAGTCTATGCTGATGCTACTCATGCTAAAGAGTAGTGGATTGAGCAACTCAGTGACTACTGCTTAGCTCTTAGCATTCATATGGAATGTGGGAAAAAAATGTTACAGATGCTATCCTTATGATGAGGCTGTCTTCCCAAGTTTGGCTCAGCGCTATTACCCTGCTCTCTCCACCATCCACATGGTGGTTCTTCATGACTTGTGTAATAACACTACCTCTCCTAGAGCCACCAATGGCATTTTTCTCCTTCCTTGTCCTCAATTATGTACCTTTCTCTGCTTCCTGGAACCAAAAATATTTTTCCCATCCTTAAGTCTGTTATCCTGCAAAAATGGGGGCCATTTTTTGGTGGGGAGGGGACCCCATTTATGAGTAGTTCAAGAGAAAAGTCTGGGCCTATCCCACTGTGTAACTTCTTTCATGGGCACCCATATTTATTATAACACGTGTGCCTGTCATCTTCTTTCTGAGAAAACAAAATCTCTTTATATTACGTCCAGCATTTTCCTTTCTCCTTCACACTGTAAAAAAGCCCTGAGGCTTCATGTCCTACCTGCATATTTGGCAAAAAAAAAAAATAGATTTCATATTTTAAAGTTTATGAGCTTCTGCATATTGGTGACGATTTTTAAATATATAGATATATATATACACATTAGATATTTCACTGAAAAAAACCCAGGCTTTAAAAGATATGTAGGACATCCACCTAAGATAGACCAGGCTTTGCTCAGTGGTACCCAGCAACAGGACAAGAGGCCACAGGCAGAAACTTGTGCTCAGGAAGTTCCACCTGAAGATGGAGAAAAATGTCTATCCTAAGCAGTGGCCAACTAGTGGAATGGATTGCCCAGAGATGTTGCAGAATCTCTGTCACCAGAGATATTTCAGAACCATCTGGACACAATCTGGTGCCATGTGCTCAAGATGATGCTACTTGAGCAGGAAGGTTGGACAGATGACTCACTGTGGTCCCTTCCAACTTGACCCACTCTGGAATTTTGTGAATATCACCCCAATACCACTCCAAGCACTCTCAGACACCCAGGCAGAACTGAGGAGGGCTCTCTGCACTCCTTTTCTGGCCTGAAGCACTGATGTTGCAGCAGGGATGTTCAGTGCCACATAGACAAAATGCTGCCTCACAGGCTCAGTCTCCCTCCCCTCGCCTCGCCCTGTCTCAGTCCATCCCTCCCCTCCCCTCCCCCTGCATTGACAATGCCCATATGTCATTTCTTCCAAGGGAATAAATGCATAATCACACTTGCCAGCAAGCATGTTCTATCCAACAGATTCTTACCCAACAAGGCCTGTCAAGGCAAAGCACTCAGGTTCTGCAGACTGAAGTTTTTCTTACCTTTACTTTTCATCTTCCCCGAGTTTCAGCAATTGGATCCAAACTTAATAGCGATTGGATCCAAACTTTTCAGCAATTGGATCCAAAATTAATAAATAAATTTTCCTGATACTTTTAGATATTAATATTCCTTTAATGGGAATACAGAATATATAGCAGTATTTATAGATAGATTTTTGAGCAGAAAAACTAATATTTTCATTTCAAAATCAACCTTGAAGTATCCACTTGGATAGGATTCAATTTATACAGAAAAACTACTAAAATTTAAGCACTTCAGAAAATCAAAGCATTCTCTTTCAATGTTTTCTATTTGAACTCCTGAATTGTTAATGTTTTAAAAAGCTGTAGTTTACATTTCAACTGCTTTTTCTTTCATTTTTTCAAAGGGAACAAAAAATATTGTATTATCTACTCTCACACAGCTAAAAGTTGTCTTTGTACCAGAGTCTAAAATCAGTCATATCATTTTTGCAAGGTAATGAATCAATATTGAAAACGTTCTTCAATCCTGCATTCTCTCCTTATTTCTTCTGTAGATTTTACTCTTATTTGTAAACAAATGTACAAAGATGGCTGCTTACTAACCAATTATTCCTAAATGTGAGGAGTCTGGCCTAATAGTCCCAATGAATTCTTTGGAGAAGCTGGAAGGAGGCTCATTGTTGTTCTTGCCCTACTCAGTGACAGTGTAGAAGTGTCATCAAACAAATGTATGGTCATATTGGATGATGTGTTAAAGTTGACTTTTAAAATAACAATTGGCCTTTAAATTATTCATTTAAAATAACAGAGATTATCAGACATCAGACAGACATAAACAACAATATCCTCATCAAAGGTTTGGAAAAAGTGGAAACACAAAATCAAAATTTAAAGAGGGATGAAAAAGAAGAAAGAACATCTCAGAATATTTGAAAGTTGATCTAGTAATGATTATTATATGAAAATAAAATGGAAACCTGGAAGTATTGCACAGCAATCTTAAAGTACTAGGATTCCAATACTATAAATTAGATTTTATAACAAACAACTGACTGAATGATAACAACTAGAATATTTATACACAAACATACAAATTATTTTGAAATTATGCTGGGGCTGTGTAGGAAAAGTTACCTTGTAGATAGTAGTTACAATAGGTCCAATTATCAAAGCTTTTTCTAGGTAATGACAGAAAAAAAATGTACTTGCTATTATTGTGGTGATCTGTGATCTACTGTATCCAAGGAAATTTTGGGCAGATGATGCTGTTCCTAAGTATGTGATTCATAAAAAGGACTTGATGATAATGATTGATGTTTAACTGTTTTAACTTTTATTAGAAAAAGTAGACAGCAGAATGGTCCACAGAGCAAATTATCAAAATTACTTAATCATCGTTTTTGACTAAATAATCAAAAGCCAAACAAAAACTTACAGCAATATATGCTTAGAGGTAAAATTATAAAATCCAAGGCTCACAATTGTACACAGCAACAAGGGATCAAGAACAACTAAACACTACAAAGCACTGAAAGTACAAGAAATACTTAGGAAAAGATTCAAACATCGGTCACTCCTATGGGACATAAAAGATAACCCCTAAAAAGCTAAAGTACTGATTCCTTATAAATCAGTCTTCACTAAAAAGATCATCTACTGACATACAGCTAACATAGTTACCATCACTGACAGCATCAAATGGAAAAAGGAAAACTTACATAGTGTGCAGACAGGAGAAATATGTCACAAGTACAGCTGGACCTTGTCACAAAAGTGACTGATGAAATCTTGGATTAAGACTAAATCTTAGCCTGCTTTTCAACACAGAAAGATATGAAAATGATCAGGAGCCCAGAATGGTAGCTTTTATTTAGCTGAAAGAGAGGAATCACATTCTGGGAAATAGTTTAAATTCACAGAAATATTTTTGTGAATAGATTTTTGGTTATAAGATAATAAATATAGATTTAAAACCAAATCTATGCTTAAAAGCAAAAATAGATTTTTGGTTTTAAGCATAGAAGAAAATAGCATAGATTAGTTAGAAATGTATCTGATTAGACCACTGTAGGTGACTCACTAACAAGTAGATGCTAAATTCACTGGTAAAATACATTCAGAGAACAGTTATGGTTAGTTAACTATAAAAAAAGAAGGATGTTACCAAACACAGTTCTGATGTGATTTGTTTGCATCACCACTTTACTGTTCCCTTCTTAATTATCTGGAAGATTGTGTAGCTATATTTTATATTTTTAAAAAATAACAAAGTGGGAATTATTTTATGCTAGAAGGCAGGATTGGAGTTCAAAATTAGCTCAGTAAATTGGAAAATAAATTATCTGAATACATGACAAGAACAATTAATTAAATAAACTTTATACAGTAAAGGCTTAAAGACTCCAATTTGATTACAAAATGAGCAATCAATAGAAAATGTTTCTGAGCTACATACCCACCTGATATGTAAATCCATCATGAGCCATAGTCATATCAAAAACACTTAAGGCCTTTTCTGGACTTTCATGTCAAGAAAGACCCATTTGCAGAGAATCTATAGAACAGTTATGAGAATCTACAAACCTCTATAGATATACACATCAGAGAGCCTCAGTTTGAATAACTTTGAACCTAGCATAGCATAACATTGGTGTCAAGCATTTATAGCTGCATCTGGCCAAAATCATGACTTCATGGTGTAGAAAGAGTGGAATATACTGTAAATTTTTGTGAAGAGAAAATTACGCCAATAGGAAATTACATTAATACAAAATAAACTTGCTTAATAACTTTGCCAGTAACATTAGCATTCTCACATGTCTAACCAGGGGTTTTATAATAATCAGCTGTTTCGAGATAATTTTTAAGCTTTGAAATTTAATGTGTCAGGATTTGGTGATACTGACAGGACAATAAAAAGAATAAAAAAAGAAAATAAAACATAAAAATCTCCAGCCATGACTGTTTCAGCAGAAGGTGTTATGAAAGATCAAAGTCAACATAAAACACTATTTTATGTACTTATCCTTGCAAGAGATGGTGAGGTTCCACTTTCTATTTCATTTGCTTAGCCTGACTGTCTCTCTCAAATAAAGCTCTGCTAAAATATAGTAAAGATCCCTGCTCAATTCCTAAACTTTTGTGTCTTCTTCATCCTGTTGTTGCTCATGAAGAAACAAAAATACCTATCAGAGTTAATTATTCTGCCATTTTTATACATGGTGGTTGATTCTTTTGATAACTAAGAGGCTCTCAGGGATTTCCAGAGCTTCACTTTTGTCTAAGATTTTCTTCCATTTGGATCATTTCATGTCTAATATGGTAAGAGCTCACACTGGGCCTTGCTGAGTCTTTCCCCCTTATGCATCCATTTATTTCATCACACTTCCAAGAATGTAATTACATTTGGGACTTCTTTTATTAAATCCAGTTCAGATTGGTCTGATGGAAATCAGCTGTTATGTGCACAGAAAGCAAGGCTATGTAAAGTCTGCTTCTATAGAAAAGTACACTAAGACTTTGTATTTATATATTTATATGTGTGTATGTGTGCATGTAAAAAATTTTAAAAAAACCCCAAAAACCATAGGATTTTGAAAAGGTCCCTTATTTCACACTAATCAATTATCAGGAATTTGGGTAAGTTTTCTGTTATTAGAATGACTCAGGTAAGTAAAAAAAAAAAAAAAAAAAAAAAAGTCAAATATATTTTAATTTTTTATCATATATTTAAAGGAGAACAGTCAAATATTACACATTATCTATATAAATTATTTGCTTCTAAAGCTGTTTCTCTGTTTTCTTGCTATTTCTTTGTTTAAAAAAGATTTAATATTGAAACACTAATTCCTTAAGAATTCAATTCTCCATGCAGTTACAGTTCAGAATGTCTGTATCACACACTGATTAAACTTTATGTTAACAGAGTGCAAAAGTATTGTGTTGATGCTCTGCAGTGCAATCATTTTCCCTCTACATATCCAAAATTAAATAATTTTATATTTACTTGCGTTTCTAATCATAATTCCTTTTAAAAAAAAAAAAAAGGAAAATCTTCCTTGGAACATGTTGTTGGAACAATGCCTCAGATTTTAGCTTTTATATTTTTCAGATTCTGCACTGCTTTAGTGTGTAGCTCTGAGCTTCATATTAAGTGTTGGTAAGCTCTCTTCACAGAGTAGGTAGACAAAACAATTCCTTCTGTAACTGGGGACCAAGGACAACCAATCTAAATTTCAGGCCCAAGGCATAAGCAACGGCAGAATGAAGAGAAAAAAACAGGAAGGATAGGACTTCATAACCTAAAGCTACAATTGGACAATTAACTCCAATATGCTAATGGACCAGAACATATAAAAGTGGATGACCTTCTGACTGGTTGTCCATTTTGTGGCCATTTTGGGTTTATCTTGGGTGTAGCCCTGCCTGGGCTCTTGTACTGCCCAAGGTGAATCCATTGAGGCCTTCTCATAAATACCTACTTCATTCTTTAACTCCATCTAGCCTCTGTTCTAGGTCAGCCTTCACAAGGCATCAGTTGGGCATGGGAGAAGAAAACAAAAATCTCAGGGGAATTAATACAGATGTGGAACAAGTTTTATTTCTATGAACGTCAATTAATATTTTGACCTTTGTTTCAATAGCACAGGATATAATACCTCAAATCTCAAGAGGATGCTAAAACTACTTCAGATGCCACCTGAGATGAACATGGTTGTTCAAAGATAAAATAGTTAGAAAGTACTCTCACCTCTGTTGGAAAAAAGCATATCTTTTTTTGTCTTTATTTTGGGAAGCTTGGAAGATGGTATTTGAACAGTGTGTTTCTGAATTCTCTAGGTAATTTTCTATTTTTACATTAAACTTCACTACAGAAATCTTTTTTCTGAAAAATCAGGTCTTTCATCTGTTCTTAATAAAAAGTCACATTTTTATGAAGCAAAAAACCCAGAATGCTTTATTTTAGTCTTTTATCATTCATGCAATTTCATGATGAATAAAAGGAATATCAGAAAAAGAAAAAACATAGGTAGCTTTTGCTTATAGAGAATTTTTTTAAATAATTTTTTTAGAAGATAGTAATTACATTTGTAAAAAAGCAATAGCAAAAAAAAAAAAAAAATCATGGAATTACATCACCCAAGATTATCAACTGTATTGGTGACAAGTTTGATTTTATCCAAGCTGCATGATCAAAAATGTAAGAGAAGAACTTGATTTGCTGGTTTGCTAGTGACTGCTAACATACATGAGAACTTTTATTTCAAGCAGAACAATGTGCAAATGTAATACTGCTCTGAAACTTGAGTGAACTCTTGTCAGATTTAGTTTATCCATCTCTGTGCAGCATTACATGGTACTTTAGAGACATTTCAGAAGACACTGTACCAAAAGCTTATTTAAAGAAAAAAACAAATGTTAAAGCTATGCAGAGATTTCTTTATTCTCTATTAGAATATTCTTGTGGAATCAAGATACTTTTTTTAATATTTGAGTACAGTTAAGCCGGTTTTGTTTTCATCATCAGGGTGCTGCCCTGTGACTCAGTGTGATCAGGACCCCAATATCACACATTACGCTCTCTGTTCAAGTGCTTTCTGTAAGGTTGAGATCAGAGATGTGGAAAACAGTAGGATGTTTTCTTCAGGGAAGCCTGATAAGATGCTCTAAATTATACCTCCTTGGTATGTTGAGGCTTGTCTGTCACAACTGGTTTACATGGTTTACAAAGCTGTAGTGGTAAGGTGGATACTCCAGAAAGGACTGGGGCACCCACTGGCCATCCCTGCCTAGCTCAGCCTGGATGTGGAAAATGGAAAGGTAGAAACTTCCACAGACACAGGAGGATTTGATTTGCAGCCTTGGAAGAAGCTTGGATTGATGTAAAAAGTACACAGACATTAAGCAGAAAAATCCTGAACTTAAGATTCTATAGTTGTAAGTAAGAATATGCCTTAAGTGAGAAACTGTATTGATAAGATAGTGAAAGGTTTATAATGTAGGGGTGTAATTGTATAGAATAAGCTAAGAGTTCAGATGTCATAATAGAATTGTATGTGTGTACGTGTGATAGTAGCCCATTGGATAAAAGTATCTGCAGTGCAGAAGAAGTAAGTAAAGGTGACAGGTTAGAAAAGTAAAATAAACTGTGGCAACTGTCCATTGGATTAGAAGGTTATATATTGTCTTGTAAAGAATTTGTGACCATTTTGAGCTATGGCTGACTGCTTGCTCTTTTAAATCTTACAGCCTCTGAGACAAATGTTTATTTGAGCAATAAACAGCTTTTAGCCCAACTGTGGTCCCATCCCTTCAATTACAGCAGCCATAATATGATTTGTCTTCACTTGCTCTGTTCAAAGGAAAAGAATTTTGACAACAGGCTTGGTAGCTTTAATCACAGCTTTGCCATTGGCAAGTTTACCCATACCACACTAATAAACCATTCCTGGAGAGAATCGAGAGGTTTCCATGCAATGGTCAATCTCTTGAACATGAATTTATATTCCCAAAATTCAACATAAACATGACAACATTAGGACATCAGCTGTCTTTACCAATCTCTATTTTGTCCCTCCACATCTAAAAATTTTGGAGCTACTGTGGCTTGTGCAGCATCACAAATACAGCACTGGACTATTGGTCCACATTTCTTTATCAGTCCTAAACCTTCCAGCTGAGCTAGAGATACGAAATTGCAATGACAGAATTAAAAAAAGGTGTGAAAGAACAAACAGTCTAAGAAAGACAGAGTTGCTTTTGGCATGTCCACACATGGTAACTGCTTCAGCTGCAGTGTTAAGCCCTCCACTCTCCCTTACAGTGAATTTGTCCACTCCAATGACCAATTCAGAGGCAGTTTAGGTGGCAGGCATCATGACATCACTTGGAAATGAGATGGAACAAGACAAGGGGGAAGAGATATAAGGGGAAAGAGGAGCAAGAACTGAAATCAAACCTGTGAATCCTTGTGGCAGTGCTAAAGTCATTGGCATGAGGTAGGTGGTAAATAGTCATCAGGGATTTCTGGAGGTGGCCTTCACAGGACCCACCATCAGGAAAACAGAAGCATTTGGGAGATCTTTCATTCAGACGCTTTGAACTTTGAGTATCAAAGAATATTCCATATTTGGGGACAGTCCAAATGGAGTCAGTCAAAAATCCCTGTTAATTCTCAGGGGTTACATTTAGGCAACACACATCAGCTGCTTCAATTTGCAGATCCACTTCTACTGCACCACACTGGGAAAATAATGTGGGTACATCCCCAGTATCCTTCTGCCTCTCCAACTACACTCTGACAGTTACCATTAACACGTTTAGGAGAGAGCTCAGTTCAAAAGCAGCCATTTACAACATTCTGTCAATCACCCATTAAGTAGAATTTAGATCCTTGCTATTAAAAGCTTGTATCTGCTTTGAATTTTCCTTTTTAAACCCAGTTGTACTTTTGCACTGCACAATATCTGACAATATAATCTGGCTTTATCAAATAATTTCTTCTAATAATTTTGAATAAAATATTTGTCATTTTCAATAATAGTTCAACAATAAAGTGACCTACATCTTAAGGGGGGAGGGGATGGCCTTTTTTGTAGGTTCAAAAGTGCTGACTTATTAAAAAGCTGTGGGCTACCTCACTATAACAATCTTAATTTTCATTGATGTACAGCCAGCAAATCGAACAGCAATTATCATTTGCATGTATTGGTACAGCGACAATCATAACTTTGTAAGGTAGTGAGAGGTGATTTTAACTGAGCATTTACCAATAAACAAAAAACCAACCAACTAAACAAACAAACAAACAAAAATAATTTTAAAAAAACACCAAATAAAACCAAACAAAAAACAAAAAACAAAAAAAAAAAAAAAAAAAGAAGAAAAAAACCAAAAAAAACACCCCAAACCAAAGAGGAAGAAAGAAGACTGTTTTGCTGCAATTGTGAAGACAAAATACATAATTTCCTTTCCTCTCATTTTGGATTAATACTAGAAAAATATCAGAACTACTAATAAAATGAATGCCTGCTATGTTTTTACATATTGACATAGACATTGTAAGTTCCAGAAGTTTTGCTGAGCTCAGTTTTCCACAAATTTTCTCATTTAGTTTATTAGTAATCACTACTAGTTGTCACAAGAAAAAAACTATAGGCAATTTGACTTCAGGGAAAAGGATTAAAAATACTAAATGAAAAAAATCTCATTAATTCACTTGAAACTATCAACATTATATATTCAACCTCAGCCAATAAAGAGTGTGCCAGCCTAAGAAAAGTACATGCTTTATCTAGTCTTGTCTTTGCTCCAGAAGAACAGCATTATATCCTACTAGAAATCTCCAAAGATTTTATTTTTAATGGATTCTAATTAATTCAACCTTCTTCATTAAAAAAAATTTGCAAGCTTGATTTATTCAAAATTAATTAGACAGAAGAAAAAGCAGTCAGAGACCAGAATACTGAGGGAGGAAGAAGCAGCTGGGAGGTGTTGGAATAGAATGATGCGCTGATAACAGAAGGAAAAGAAGAAGCCATTAGTGGAGCTCTCAAAGCTAACAAAGTATTCACCCATTCCTGCTGATCATTCTAACTGAGCAAGGCTGGGGTAATTAGCAAAATATACTGCTCAAAACACATGCCTGAAGTATTCTCCTGTTTATTAATTTTTCAGAGAAAAATGCCTTATGCCTCACAGCAAAAGAAATTATTCTCTTTCCCTTCTGTTTCTGGTGAAACCTGGCAGTTGCATAAGTGGCTCAAAGGGAAATGATTCTTAGCTGGTCTGCCTTTTTATGGATTCATTACATCCTACTTACTCCTTCATATTACGCAGATAACAGCAAAAAATTTTAACAATCCTCTTAGCTGATATTGCTAGTTAAAACTGGGTAATCAGACTGATGGAACATAAAATTTGCAGGGGTTGGATAGGCATCTCAGGCAAATTTTATCTACTCAGTTTGATTCCCTAGAAACAGGCCTTCACCTTTTAAATTTGGGCTACAATAGTATACACGAAGATGCTCTTAAACAGGAAGTCATTTACACAAATAGTATGAAATGTCCTTGTTATAAGGTGTACTAGGGCACAACAGGTTGAGTGGCTGGCAGGCTTAAATAAAACTCCATTATCACCTCACCATACAGACAAAAGAAACTTCATTGATTGATATCTAGCTGATAGTGTCCACTCCCTTTTCACGAATACCATACTCAAATAATCTCTGCTGTAGTGATAAAACATCAGAAAAATTTTCCCCAAATGAATTGACTACAGTTTTGATCTGAAAAAGCTGTTTCAGGTAATTCTATGTTAGCTGTTCTCCAAATGGTCGTATGAGATTTTCTACATTTTTCTTATTTTATCAAAATAATATTGAGGGTGGGTATTTTAGTACTTTGCTTCTACACAGTTTTGGCAATCAGTAGTATGCAGTAAAACACTTTCCCCAAATGCCAAATCCTGTTCACAATTATTTTTTGACCTAGTTTTATGATCACAGACACTTACTCTCCTTTCCCCTTTCCTTTTATTAGTGTCTCAATTGTATTGCAAGAATCAAAGAGGAAACAGAATGTTATTAACAACTTAGACCCTGGGCAGGAATGAGTAATAAAAATTTTATTAAGAATCAGTTAAAAACACAAAGCAAAAGGAGAGCTGCACTAGGAGCTTGATGGGACTCCTGTTCAGCTCACAAAATGGTGTGTCCACCTTTTATATGAGATGAGATGAGATGGCATCAGTCGTCAATATTTATGAGCAGTCCTTATATGAAGAATTGGAACCCCTCAAGGTCTGTCCATCCGCTCCTCTGGGTCCTTCCTTGGTGGAGCCCTTCTCCTATCTTTACTGGTGGTGAGGTGTTACTATGCCAAGCCTCCCAGCAACAAGGGTTCCCCACCCGTGCTGCCTCTGGCAAGGGGCAAGCGTGCACCCTTCTTCCCCCACGTTTTGACAGCTCTGTGAGCCAGAGCTGCCAGGCAGCAACCACCCAGGGGGAGGGGAAGATTGAAGGGAGAACAGAAAAGGGTTCAAAACCAAACTGAAAACAACAAAAGGACACGTTAAAAGAACCCCAAACTTTAACTGAACTTTTCAACATGATAGATAACTTCCTCTCATTTGCATGAGTCAATTATTACACCCCATGTATAACAAGAATGTGACATTTTTCTGATGTGATGAAAGCAAAATTGCCTTCTAAAAACACTGGTTTTCACTTAGTGATGTTTTGTTTGAACACTTTTCAAAGAACTTTGGAAGAGTTGTCTGAAATTTGAATAGACTTCTTTGCCCATTTAAGCCACTGGTTTAACAAGTTCTAGAAATCATGTTAGTTTCTGAGATAGAGCTTTTGATCATAGTGTAGGTACGAAGTTCAATACCTAATGTTCTTGTGGTTTTTACTGGAGCATAACAGACTCTTTTAGTGCTCTCTGGCTTTTTTTTTGCTACAACATGCAGTGTTTTTTTACTCACTTATGTGTTTTAAATTCAGACCTAAAAAATCTGGTGGCACAGTGGCTCTATAGCAGCAATATCAATGCTTCACAGTTTTAAAAGTTTTCAATATGATTAAGAGGTATTGGCAAGGGTGCTTGTGACCAGTATTCCATGGAAAATACCCATAGACTTGGACCTCAAAATTTTACGTCAATTCATGTCAATTCACACTGAATAATTGCCAGAAGAAGAGAATGCATGGATCTTCCCTAATGCTTTCAGAGCTGGTGATGTTATTAGTTACCAAAATAACTGTCAATATCTGAATTAGGATTATTGAAAAACTTTTTTAAGGCATTCTCCACATTTAATATTAGTATATACCCAAGTTAACATGAGTATGTCTTCTTAATTTTCAAGACTTGACCCAGTGGGTGCACACAGCTATTTATTTTTGTCAAAATTATAAAATCGTGGAATAATAGAAGGGTTTGGGTTGGAACGAACCTTAAGGATCTTCTAATTCCAACCCCCTTGCCATGGATGGGGATACTTTCCACCCTATTGCTAGGAACCCCATCTAATCTGGCCTTGAACACTTCCAAGGATGGGGATCCACAACTTCTCTGGGCCACCTAGGCCAGTGCCTCACTATCCTGGTAGGTTCCAGCCGGGCTGTGCCTGGTGGACTGCCGAGGCCAGGATAGTCTCAGTGGAGGCTCAGACTTGGTCCGGTCTCCCAAAGCGTTCCCAGCTGCAGGCAGCCAAGCAAGCTCAAGTGATTTTCAGCTCTATAGTGATTATCAGCTCTGTGTGATTATCAGCTCTTTTGGCTTGCTTGTGGCCGTAGCAGCAGACACAGGGAGAGAGAGAAGTGCTGTTTAAGGTTCCGCAGAATTCTTTATTAGGGTCTCCCACGAAGGTTCTCAGTGACAGCTCTTATGCCAAACCAGGCAGAATTAGGGGTTTTTATACCCTACAGAGGTTTTGGAAACTGTCCAATAGAAAGGGTCAGGGAAAAGTGACCTATAGGCTTACAGAGAGATAAGCAGGGTCCGAAAGGTGGAAGAGAGGGGCTTCTAAGGCCCAGTCATCATGACTTGGCATTTCCTAGCTCAGGCTTCTGACCTCCAAGGAGGCCTTGCAGGCCCTGTGCCTGCTACACCTCACCACCCCACAGTTAAGAATTGTTGTGTCATATCTGCAGTGTGAGATACATGATGAAGAGTATAACTCAAAAGATTATATCATAATAAAAACACTATTTTGTTTCAGGCTACCTGATCAATTTATACCAACCAAGTGTTATTTCCTGTTAGCAGCTAAGCAGGAAGTGTTAAAGCAACTAAGGCAGTCAGTCAAAAGCACTTGGCACATAGTCCATTCCAAAGTACAATACAGACACAACACTGAGGTCAAAGACCTAATTGACTTTGCTTTTCATAAGGAAAATCCTTCCAATTTAATATTTTGAAGCTTTCAAGTTGTATTTTTTCTGTGCTTATCTATCTACCTAGTAAATCCCACGTGTCTAATCTCTTGTGTGACTTCTACACTACAGAGTAAGAGGGGAAAAGTGAGATCCTGATTCATGTTGGTGTTCAGTTATTGGAGCACACACCAGGACATAATGCTGCCGGCAAGAATAGTACGGTTATCTGCTCTCTACAGCACTGAAAAGGGCCCAAAAAGGAATTAAGGAGACTCCTTCAAGCCAGTGACTCCAGATATAATATGTTTGTGGCTGATATCTTGTGTGAGTAATGTTTCAGGATATGAACATGTCAGATTTGAAGAACTGCAGACTAACTGGAGCTGAGTTGGTTTTTTTAAAATAAGTACATAAATCAACATAAGATATATTTTTTAATTGTGCTATTTAAGTAATACAAATATAAAATGTAAGTTTTCACCCAGGGAGTTATAGCCAGAGAGACCTGAGACCTGCAAGTAAGAGTTTTTAAAATTGGGTTTAAAAAAAATGCAGATATTTCCAATCAGATCTTCTGTTCTTATTTGGTTTTTACTAGATTTTTGCTTTTTATTTTTTAATTAAAAATATCACACCTCTGCTTCTGACACTAGCAATTTTGTCCAACATTCTAGAACTAAATTTCACTGTGGACAGATGTTTCACACCGAAGATGAAAACAAAAGCATCAGGGCTTCAGAGTGCAAACATAATACTTACTCCAGGGGGCAGGAGTCTCTCTTTGAAAAAAATCTTTCATTACAAGACACCATTTTGAAACTGTGCATGCAACCCAAATGTGCATTTCAGTGGGAAATATGGAGAAAAAATAAGCAGGTCTCAGTACTCAAAAAGTGTATTTTTGGTCTGGTAAAAAACAGGCTTTGTATGCAAATTAGGATGAAGCTAGAGATTGGAAATATCTGTAGGAAGTCTCAGTCCTTTTATATGGCCCATAAAAGAAACAAATAAAATAAAAAATAATTCCAAAATACTTGCTCCCCCCAAAAATCCCAAACAAATATCCACACCTGTGTCCCATTCCACTGTAAAAGAGGGAGTTGGGGAGGATTCTTTTAATAGATTTTTTTTGATGAAAATAAAGCTTCAATGGGGAAATATATCTGAGAACTGTTTATTGATAAAAGAAAAGGGGGGCGAGGCATGTAAGTGTTCATACAGTTAGAGATGAGTAATGTAATGGTTTGCCCTCACAATTAAGAGATAGATACTATGTGGATGTTAAAATGTATAGTGATGTTATTGTAAAATGTCCTCCCATAGTCCTCTTTCCCCTCCCCCTTGTAACAGCCTCAGTCAGGGCAATTGGAGAGGGCCAGCTTATTACCAAGAGGCACAGAGTAACAACACCCAACCTCCAATCACGATGTAAGAAGGTAATCTCCATCAATGGATGGCAGAGAAGGAGTTGACTGGTAATACTTTGGGAGGGGCTAGGGGTATAAAAGGCAGAGCATCCATTTTGTAGATGAGCAGATGGCTGATAGTCAGGGAGACTCCCAGCACTGTAATTTTTCCTTATTCAGTATTTTGTTGTATTTTTGAAAAGGTTTAATAAACCCATTAAAATGATAAAAGAGAGGGTCGTTTCTCACACTAATAAAAGGGGATAGGGAAAGGAGCAGAGAGAGGAAAAAGAGAGAGATAGGGAAAGAAACAGAAAACAGGTGACAGCATTACCACAAGAACCCCGGCTCTTTGTCGGCATCGGCTTAGCAGGTAGAGTGTCCGTGCTGAAAACCGTGGTGTGTTTGCATAGCTCCCGTGGCGGGCTGGGCACAATTTCCAAACAGTAGCAGGCTGCATGTTCCTTCCGTCAGCGGGGAATAGGCTGTTGTGGCCACGGGCACAGTCCTGGAAGAGCAGCAGGTTCCCAGGGTCGAGGCACGGTGGCTGCAGGCACGATGGAGTACAGGTGATGGTGGTGGCAGGCTGGTCACTATGGGCTGGTGCTACGGCGGGCTGGTGCAGGTGGTGTCAATGGCTGTGCCCAGGAAGCATGGTGGGAATGGCTGGTGGCAGGGCACTTGCTCTGTTGGGGAGGCAGCAGAGCATGAGTTCATCACAATGATAAGCTGGTTTACAGAGACAATGAAAAACAACCACAGGGAGGAAAAGGAAAGGGGGAGGAGGGGAGCCAAGTGAACCCTATGGGCAGGCCCCTGTGACCTCCAAGATATTCAAAGCAAAATGGCTCCAGTTGTGCTGTGGAAAGCTGCTTTCATCTGCTAAGGTTCCTCCCACAGCTCGGTTTCACAAGCATCCAGGCATTCTTGGTGGGCATTTGCCCTACTGGAGATTATGGAGGCCTTCTCTGCCCTGATTGGCTGCTAGGCAAAGTCTCTCTGGGGATAGGGAAGCCAGTACCATTTTTATAGGAAGATTTTACCTCCTATATAACATATGTTGAGGCATAAATTGATTGGTCCCTCTGAACCTGAAAAACAGCAAAAGCAAAGTAACTATGAAGTGTCATTATGCCCTACTTTTCACTTCTATATTGTTGCAGCATTACTGATTTTAACAGTTGCTTCTAATTTTCAATACATTGAGGACATCAAACAAATTGCTAGATCTTATCTATCTTTTCTTTTCCCAGTGCACAAATATTTAGCCCACACTGTTCTAAACATGAGGCTATGTCTTTTGGAAAATGCAACATTTTGTAGGTGAATTAGGCCCACAAATAATTACACTGGGTCAGGCTGAGGATCTGGCCAGCCCTTTAACCTGCCCCTGGCAGGGTCAGAACCAGAAGTATATCAGGGAATATATATCATTATTCTTCTCATTATTCCTCTATATTTATAGCATTTTCAACAAGGACATTCCTGTACACAGGGTCATACTCATACCAGTGAGTATAACAGTCTTTCCCCAACTTTTCTATCAGAATTTCCCTCTCTTCTGCAATTTAAAAATTTGTATTTCTATCACCCACAGTCCACTGTGCCAGTAAGTTCCACATTTACAATGAAATTATGTAAAAGTACTATGTTAAAAAGTACTTCTGCTTACATTAAAACATCAACTGGATAATTTGTTGTCATAATTTTTCACTGCCCATCTTGGACATAATGAATATCAATATTGTGTAAACTGGGCAGCTACCTCATTGCAAATATTTTGTAACAAATCAGTTAATAAAATATAATGAATTATATTCATAAAGTATTGAATTTCTCTCAAATGCTTCCAGGATCTTCATGCTCCATGAGCAACAAATCCCATTATCAGATCCCTTCTACACTGGGTTGCTTTACCAAGAAAACTCATATAATTTTTTATAGTTTTTGTGTAGTACATAGAAATATATTTGAGAGAACCTGGAAGTTACTAACACAAGTAGAAAAGTGATATATGCTTTAAAATATTAAAAAAGAAAATTAGGTAGGCATGTGTTCACTGCTAATGAACATTAATGGACCAATAAAAAGTAGTTATATAACAGATCCACACAATTTTTTTTTGTGTAAACAATTAGCTATGTGAAGCAACACAATAAGGAGAAAAGTGTCACACCTTTTTTTAATTTGTATTCTGCTTTAATATTTTTCTGTTTGTATTTTTCTTAAGTGAGACTGTTTGCATTGAATGACTAAAATGTGTCATGTTAAATATGTCATGTATTATTGCTCAGAAATTAGATATTAGGGAAAGTAAAATAGAGAAAGCAAAATATTTTTAGTGTTAATTACCTGTCAAGCTTTAACTTTTGAGTACGGTTATCACCCAGTATTTTAGGTAGATCATATATCTTAAGGAGATAAGTGGGATTTCACGATTGGAGATTTCCAAATAGCTACTATCATAAAAGCTAAAACCCATGGAAAAACTTGTTTCTTGTAAAAAAGTCTCCATAACATAACAAGAGAGACTCCTCTCCCTAAAAAAAAAAATAATAAAAGACTATCCTAAAGTAGTAAATGAACTGAAAATATCAGATTTTTCTCGACATTGTCAGTGAGAAAATGAAAGAAAAGGTTAAAAAAAAGGGAAGTGTTCTAAAGGTTTATTCTAATTTCTCTCTTTTTTTTTCTTTTAGTTCTGTTAGTAAAGTTTTCTTTATACTCTTCAAAGTTTGAACCTACTTTGCTCTTCCCCTAGATCCTCTCTCACAGCAAGAAATAAGTAAATATTCTAATAATTATTCTAATAATGCACTAACCTTTAGCCAACAGGTTAGTTTAAACCTTTTACAACAGGTTTAAAGACCTTTTAACATTCTTAAAAATTTCTAATCAGCTTATTATTCTGCAGCCCCGTGTGTCCCTCTTCAGGGCGGCCCAGCTGAGCCCGATGGCACCCGAGCTGCAGTGCTGAGAGCACACACTCTCTGATTCGCTGTGACAGAGATCGTGTGCCTTAGAAGGCCTTGGCTAGCTCTGGCAGAAGAGATAAAAAGGCGGACTCTGACTCCTGGAGGAACTGGGTTTATTGAGGGATAGGGAGCTGGAGGCGCGAGGAGGTCCAGAAGGCAGAGACCAGATTCACAAGGGTACAGCCACTTTTAAAGAGGGGTGGGTACAAAGGAGGGGCCTGGCCTCCAACCAATAGAGGACCAGGGGGTAACAGACAAGGGGAAATTGACAACCCGGCTTAACCAACCTGGGGTATCCTGGGGAGGGGCCCCAGCCCCTGAACCAATCACTCGACCCCCTGGAGAGAAGGTTCTCGAGGAAAGGGACGGGTTGCCGAGTGACAGGCAGGGCACCAGGGAGGAACAGTGTAAAGGATACATTTGGTTGCTAGGACAACAGGAGAGGTTACAAGAAGACAGACAGGCGTTCAGGGGAGGAGACAACTCAGGCAGAACCACAGACAGGGGTTCAGGGAAAGAGACAACCTGGGCAGAACCACTTTTAACATAAAGGGGGGAATGGGACATACATAACTCAAATCCATTCAAGTATAACTGATTAAGAACGCACCCCAACATTATTGCAGAAGATAATTTGAAGGCAATGGAGTACAGTGGTGACAGTGCTGGACAGTGTTTCTAGGATATTGTGAAAAGAAATGTATAAGGAATTTTTGTTGGATTCTCTTGTACTAATTTTTTTTTTTTTTTTTTTTTTTTTTTTTTTTTTTTTTTTTTGTGTGTCTGTCAAGAGCAGCAATGTCTTAGAAAACTAATGTCTGTGTCTCTGCTGGACCATACAGAAATACAAAATATGAATTGCTAGATTGAATTGCAAAAACCCTTTCCATTTTCCCCAGCTTTTAAATGGCTTTTTAAATAGATTACCTGTTCAGAGCTGCACTAGTGACAAAACTATATAAAAATCTAACATTTAGGTATCTTTGATGAAGTTTCAATGCTTGGATATAACAGGATGAATGCAAATTGATATTTCATGCGATCATCAATAAAATTCTTCTCTGAATGTCAAAAAAAAAAAATACGGCAAGCCTTATGATATGAGTGTGGAGTGCTTTGTCATTTTACAACAGTATTGTATGTGACAGCAGA
This sequence comes from Pyrgilauda ruficollis, assembly GCF_017590135.1. Taxonomy (NCBI): domain Eukaryota; kingdom Metazoa; phylum Chordata; class Aves; order Passeriformes; family Passeridae; genus Pyrgilauda; species Pyrgilauda ruficollis. Next base: position 266,951 of record NW_024515987.1, on the reverse strand, counting down.
CAGAAAAGACAGAGGTTTCTTTATTTCCACAGTGTGTCTAAAAATCCTACAGCCCAGGAAATGTTTTCTGGCTTGAATGAAAGCAGTTCCAAAGAAGAGCTACACCTTTGTGCAGGATTTTTGAGAGATGAATGGATTCACAGTACCCCAGCCTTTTAAATAACCTTCCATAGGTTGAGTTTGCATATGTAAACTGTAACATTACAGTGTGATTTTCTATCATGTTTTATGCTCTGATTTTGCTATAGCAAAACATTTTTAATAACATTGAATAGTTACAAAATGAGCCTTTGGTATTTTACAGCTTTGTGCAGTATCAAAATGTTTTAGTAAAAAGTTTACACAGAAAGGATAGGAATGATTGAAAATCTTGAACACTATCAGTAGGATGATTCTGGTTCAATTTCCCTCATTTATATTTTAATATTAAAAATTTTAGACAGTGTATGCAAGTTTGTTTACACAGTATTTTTAAATGCTTCTAATTTTAAATAAATGTGTGTATTTTCACCTATAGTGATAATCACATCTAAAAGCTAATCACCAGCAAGGGTAATCACAAACTTGCAATTAAAGTGGCCAGTAACAATCATAATTTTCAAAAGACTAGTATGAAAAAATTGCTATTGGAGGTTTATAAATAATCTTTTTCTGTTGGGAAACACATAGCCACACACTTTACAAAGGGATATCTTTGCTCATGTGTAATACAGACAATCTGCAAGTGAATTGTGATAAGCTAATTCTGTTTCTGATAACAGCCTGGCCCTGGCAACAGGAAATAGGACAGGTAATTTTCTTACTTACCTGACTTTTCAAATCCTCATTTTTTCACAGGAAATGAGATGGCTCACTTTAGGGCCACTGTGGATTTAAAATTTGTTATGAAATTTTCCCAAACAAGTTCTCAAAGTGTACCAGTGTTCAATTATGAAACAATATTTGACTTTATAAGGAATTACAAATCCTCATTGGACTTGATTCTTGCTTTTTCTATGAGTACATCCACAAAAAACTTGAAAGTCTAACCGCAGAAAGTAATCTCATCTTATGATTTTCTGTCTTGAAAAATGGTTGTTGTTTGCCTGTTCTGAAACTACACTGTACTATAGAAAATAGAATAATCTGGCTTTTCTTTAGCCTAAAACTTCAGTGATACTTCCAGAAAGTAGTGGTTTTAAGAGGACATTCATTAAATCATTCTACCACTTTTGAACAATGAATTCTTATTTTAAGAGCCTTATCCCAGCACAATTAAACATCAGAAATATTGAAATTAATATCATTTCCTGGTTCTCAAGTTAAAAATATTTTGTGGATACAGTATAGCATGATTTAGCTTTAGTTTATTCTTCTGTTCACGTTTCTTGTTTTCTTCTGTTGTTGAAGTCAACCTTCTAGAGTGACTCAGTGAAATAAAGATAGTGCGAAAACCACTTTGGTAACCTGAAAAGCACTATGTATTTCAAAATAAGAATTGTACCCCATTTTCTTCAAATCAGTAGTAGGTATTATAGTCTTATCTCACAAAGGATGAAAGTACTGTAAATTGAGGAAAAGTCTTCTGTGGTCTTTTGTGTGTATGTGATAAATTTAATTTTCAGCCAATAATTGCAACATAAAAAAATACATTCCTTTTTCTTCTTTTTAATATATGCTTTTAAAGATAGCAAGAGGAATATAGCTAAGTATCTCCCAAAATTAAGACCCTCAAGCCACAAGGTCAAAAAAATTTCTAGAAGTGCAACTTCTGCACAAGGGCAAAACACTACATGGAAGTGCATTAAAATGCAAAGGTAATTATGCATAAGAAACACTGGAAGTAAAACAATGAAGACATAAACACAACAAAAATTTATAAAATCTTTCATTCTTACATACTTATTATGTCTGCCTTTTAATATCAATACCAAGCTTGACTTCACTGATCACACACTACAGCCACCAGGTAAATGTGAACTGCCGGTGATTTACCTCTGACTTGCATCAGTGAATAACAAACTTGGAAAAGCAAGTCCAGAGAGTTGAAGTTGGATCTTGGATGTTGCACAGGGGACAGGGACAAAGAGACATTTGGAAACCAAACCCACATAGAAAGCAGGGCCAGTGCTGGGGATGAGAATAAGTACCTTCTCAAGACAGCATTTGAAAGGACCAGGTGCTGAAAGCTGAGCTGAAGCAGAGCTTGGGAAAGGGGAGCAGGGCTGGGCAGTCAGTCCAGGTCTGCTTGTGCCCTCCAGCCCCTGACAGCTGAAGACAAACAGGTTAAAGACAAATACTGGGAGCATGCCCACGTGGTGACTCCACACCTCTGATTCGCAGCATTTAGATACATCTGTGCACTCAAAGGTAGTGATGACTGGCCCAAAGGAGCTTATATGGTCATGACTGTGTGGAGCTAAAGTGATCAACTGTCATTTTCATTGAAGTTTTATCCCAGGTTTTACCAAGGACTTTCTTAAGCCTGTAATTTTATAACCAGTCCATTATCATCTATACATTACAAGAGCAAAGCTGCTTAGTCAGTGATCTATAAAATGAAATTTCAATGAGATCCAGCTCTTGAAAAATTCAAATGGTCTGGATGGGTTGATACCCTTATTGCAGGAAGGAACTAATTTGTACACAAAAAGCATGTGAGTGAATAATTTTGTCTTTTGTAAACTAGCTTATTTAAAATTACTATTCTACCTAGAGCTCTGGGCAGCCCTGTCAACACAGACCGTCTGAATACATGATCTAATGTGTTCATCGTATTTCATAAACATTACAATTCATTTTAGAATATTGAATTTCATAAACTAATGTTTAAAAAGAGAATATGTGAAGCACAGGAGCCGCACCATAATTAGTCCTAACTCCAGAAAAATTCTCAAAATATTAACTATCCTACTCTACATATTGCATTTATGAAACATTCACCTTTTCTGCAGAGCTGACAGCATGAAAATGCTTTAGAAGGTACTCAAGAAAAGAAACTGTAGAAATGCATCCTGTACATGAACTATATAACACTTTCAGCAGTGCAACATAGAAGTATTTGAATTGTTTAACAAATTTTTCCCAGCATTAGTATTTGCACAGTTTCTGAAAGCATGTTCTTCTCCAGTGGAAGACAATAGGGATTTACACTCTTATATACTACTAAATGTCAGAATGCATTGGAAAAATCTTAGCCATTTGGAATACAGCAATGCCATGGAAATATTGAACTCTAACTACAAACTGATTTTGTAGGACGGAGGTTCACTTTGGATTGTTTGAATAAAGAAACCTGACTCAAAATACAGGCTGTTCTTCCTATTCATGTGAAGTTAACACTTGGATCCAATAGTGAAGGGTAAAGATGCGAGTCAGAAGACCCAAATTACATGTTTGTGATTAGCTTCTCTTGGGTTTTCAAGATGAGCTCATTATCATGTAAATAAGCTCAGTGACATTGCTGGCCTTAGAGAAGAGCTACTGGTGTAAAGCAGTTCTCAATATTCATTGGCCAATTGAAAAACTCATGAAAGGAAAGGTGGCAATGTAAACCTGCAAGAAAAATCCCAACATTAGTAGGACCTTCCCAGTGACAGTTTCCTTTGATCATTACTGTTGTTTGCTGTGGCAATGCAGGGTTTATTTTCACAGTAGAGGACTGTACTATCTACAGGAAACATCATAAAGCACATACTCAACAAAGTCAAGGTTGCCTGCTCAAACTGGAATTCATTAACTTTTAAAAATCAATACTATTTCTTAATGAAATTGTGTCATATAAATTGTGTTTGTTTAAATTCCACTTTGTTCAAAACAAATCATCCTTAGTGATGGGATTTCCTTTTAAAATGAACATATAGTTATTTTCAAAATTACAGACACATTGGCAAATTCATTAAAAAAGTCCATCAGTGTTGTCTTTTTTGATATAAATTTATCCAAAGAGGAACTTAATCAGACAGGTAGTCAGGTAATCAGTTTGATAGAATTTACATTTAATTCGGCATCCAATTTACATCTCAGACTTACTTTCTCAACAGAATTTCCACATTGTTCAAACCAACTCTATTTTCTTCACATCTATAGTGGGGCCATACCTAAGACACCTGCATCCATACTTTAGGTATAGGAGCTGTCCCACAGAGTAATTTAGCTTTATCTGTACTATAATATGAATTCATCAGTAAGAAATACATATTTTTTTAAAAAATAAATCATCACGATTATTTAGAAAACTAAAACATAAATACACTTATGTGTTCGAGTAGGTTTCAAAGAGCTGGCTGGTAGCAGAGGGTGGCAGAACTGGCTTCCATAAGAAGAGTCCAAGGGCTGGTCCATGCCTGTCATATATAGCAAACCCACTGCAGGACACAGCTGAGCCTATCAGCCTTGAGTGGTGGCACCTCTGAGAAGACATATAAAAGACAAAGCAAAAACTGCACAGCTGTGAGGACAAGAAGGATGGGAAAACAGCTAAGTGGACACCAAAGTCGAAGAAGAAGAGATGGCAGAGGTGCTTCCAGCACCTCTAGGAACCCTGCACAGGAGCAGGTGGATGCTTCCTGAAGGAAGCTGAGGCATGGGCAAAACCTGCTCCTGACTAATTTCATTCCCCTGACAGTAACTGCAGCCCATGGAGAGGATCTCAGTCAGGAACAGCTTTCCTGGCACGAACTGTAGCCCATGAAGGGTCTGTGCTACGAGTCTTTTCCCAAATTTTATCTCATGGAGAGAGCCCACATTCGATCTGGGAAAAATGGCAGGCAGGAAGGACAGCAAAGAGCGACTGTTGTTGACTGATCAGATCCCCCTATTCCCAGTTCTCCTGCTCTATTTGGATGGAAGAAAATAGAGGAGTTGTGTGTAAGGAATGAAGTTCAGCTTCACAACAGGGTTGTGAGGCAAAGCTTTTGTCTTTGTTTCTCACCATGCAACTCTACATTTAAGGGGCAATAAACTAAACTCAGTTTCCCAAGCAAAGTCCTATTTGCCTGTGGTGGCAACTGGTAAGTGACTTCCCTGTCTTGGGATAATTTTTGTCATGAACTCAGCCCATGCAGACAATATTTAGATATGATGGTTTCTTTATTGTATAGAGAAAACTACTTAAAAAGAGACACAACATCTTTCTATAACAGTAACGTTAAAATTTTTTTTTGACAAGTGAAACATTCCATCATTCCTGCCATGCCTGAAATGTTGAAAGTTCTTCTAAGCCTGAGAACTTGAACAGTTTTATAGTATTTATATCTGCATTGTTTTCTCTACACCATAAAAGTAAAGCCAATAAGACCCCAAAAAATATTTCTACTTTAGAAAACATAGTTATTATTGTCCCACAAGAAAAAATTGTATTTATTTCCCTGAAGTTAAAGGTAGAAGAATAAATTCTGCTAATTCAAGAAAACAGTCATTCTAAAGATGTATAATTAAAAACAAACAACAAAAATCACCATAAGCTTATGAAAATAAAACCATCACTATAAGTCTAGGTATAAAAAAAAATTAAAAAAAAGGGAAAATTACAGACAAAAAGACAAACAGTTTGTGTTAGTTTGTGTTTTTCCCTTCTACTGCAATAAGCTTCTCTTATGCACTCATTTAATTTCTGTGTTATGCTGGTCTCACAGAAGAAATTGCAAATGCACACACTCCTATATGGACACAAGGTAACACTGGAATATGCAAGACTTACTTATAAGATTTAGGCAATATTTGTGTTTCAACCCTTTCCCAAATTGAGATCATCTTCTACAGAAGAATTCTCTATTCCACTTTTCTAGACAAACATTTTTTAAAAATAATAATATTTGACATACAAGCCTCTTTCTAGATAAATATTCTTGTGTGTGCATGTATATGAATTGCACAAGAACAAAGAAAGGAGATCTGTAAAAAACCATGGAAACACAGGACTGGGAGGCCTCCAGGTCTGTGTGGTTGGTGTGTTGTGTTGTAAGACTACATTTACAAGTGTTATGGACTCCAATTTGAAAATAATTTTGAATTTTTCTGTTATTCTCCATGATCTTTTAGTTGACTGAATCTGCAGAAACATGCTGCTCTACTTTCTAGATGTTTCCTTCTAGTGCCCAAACAGAACTTAGTTGAAATCAGTTTCTATCCTTCTTTTTTTCTGCCAGCATGACTTTGTTCTTCCTCTCTGGAGTGTGCATCACATTCCCACTGTGCCCCATTGGACATATACAAAATAACCAAGATTCTCTGCAACATAGTGGATTAATTAAAGAATCACAGACTATTTTTCTTTTATTGTATGCACTCTTCTTTCTCTTGGTGATCCTTGAAGCAATTTCTTGTTTCAGCAAGAGTTCATTTTCTTGAAAACAGCCAATCAAAACTCTGCAGAGTTCAAAATTAGGTCAATCAGTGCTTAATACCATAGATTTAAAATTCCTTCTGTCTGCTGAATACAATTCAAATGATACAACTTGTACTTGCTTTTATCATGGAATTATTATTTTTCATCAAGGACTCTAGCTTTCATTGCTGTTATTTAATAGAGAAGCTACACTTTGTACAGTGTCCAATGCTATATAGTTCATGAAGAGAAATAAGCCTGCTCTTTGGAAGGAAATCTTTTATCTAAACATCAGAGATCTAGCATTATAAAGAAGAATTCAGAATCCAAAATACTGAGTATCTGAAGAGGATTTTTTGTAAACTATAAGATTTAAAGAATTCTAAATTACATTTCAGATTCCTTATTCCCAATTTTACTTTCAGTTTATGTGTCACTGGGAAAGATCTGGGCTTTTGATTATCTCTGACTACAGATTAAAAAAATAATGGGCTCAGGACTAACCTCTGACATTTGATTCCACCAATATTTGCTACATTTCCCATGACATTGTAGGAATGGCTTTCCTTAAAAGTTGACCTACAAAAATCCTGTGTGAATCCCCTAAGCCATATAGTTGTGGACGAAAAATAAAATAAATCTTAAAAAAATATCACAGATTGTTTTCTCAATATTTCAACAGGGTAACTGCTGGCAAAAACCCTATAAATTCATTGTTTGCTGAGTTTTGCACATTGTATTGGAGCATTGTGATATCAAAGAAGCAGTGAAAATTTGTTTTTCTGTTCCTCTCTTTCTTTTAAATAGACCATCTTTGTTTAACACATGCAGGCATCTCAGCCCTGTGCTTGTTCACCCACACTGCTGCAGAAGTGGGATCAAGAAGAGAATCAGAAGGGCAGGAGTGTGAAAACTAGTGGATTGAGAAAAAGACAATTTAATAGCGAAATCAAAAGCCGTGCACACAAGCAAAGTGAAACAAGGAATTAATGAACGATTTCCCGTGGGCAGGCAGGTGTTCAGCATCACTGGGATAGCAGGGCCCCATCACATAAAACTGACTTGGGAAGACAAACGCCATGACTTCAAATACCCTCCCTTCCTTCTTCCACCTGCTTTTTATACAGAGCATGCTACGGGATATCTCTTTGATCACTTGGGGCAGCTGTCCTGTCTGTGTCCCCTCCCGAATTCCTGCATATCACTCATCCTACTCACTGTCAGGGCAGTGTGAAAAGCAGAAAAGCCCTTGATTCTGTGTTAGCTCTGCTCAGCAACGTCAAAAACCCCTTGTGTTATCAACGCTGTTTTAGTCACAGATCCAAAACACAGCACCATAGAAGAAGAAAAGAAAATTAACTCTACTGTGGTTAAAAACAGTACAGAGATTTAAATCTGCCGGTACTGGAGACATTTACATCCAGAAATCCCTCCCAAAGTACTCAATCTGACCATGTAGTTTGTGATCCTTTTTTTAAATGAAGAATCTTTTAAAAGTCATGTGCAAGAGACTTTTTGCCACACAGTGGCTTCAAGGAAGATTTGTTGTACAAATTTTCTAGGGGAAGCATAATTTCACCTAATTAGCAAATTGTATTTTCCCAGCCAGGTTATTTGTGGCCAGAAGATGAAAATATTTTACTGTAGCATCTGAGTGCATAAAACTTTTATTCATTTACTGTGACATAGAAGCTTGGTGAGATTTGAAATACTGTTACTCTCATTTTAAAGTAGGGAACAAATCACTACTGTCCTTGTACAAAAAAAAATACATACTCTACTTCAAAAAACATGGTGTTACCCATGTATTGAAGGCTACATGAATTCAGGAGTTTTCTTTGACTGTTGCTACACTGAAGGGATTTGCTCACATAGACAAAGTTCAGGTTGGAGCACATTCCACCTTTCTGAGTCAGATGAGCATTTCTGTGGTTCAAGAGGGAAAAATATGGTAATACATGCTCAAAAAAAATATAGTTCTAGTCAAATTCTTTTACACACAAACTGGAAGTCTAGGAAGTAAATGGGAGGAACACTCTCCCTCCAATATTTCGCAGTGACTGTGAAACAGGTACAGCAGAGTACAAACATACCCTGAACATTGAAATATATCTTGCTATTAGAGATAATACATATTCAATCATACCTTTATGAGTGTCTAGCCTATATATACTTCATGTTTTAATTTATATTGTAGTATACCGTTATATGTTGCAATAACATAGCCATCATGTCAACACATAACTTTGATGCCCTCTGTACTGAAAGGGCAGGTTTAATGAGGAGAACACCATTAATATTTTAATATAATGACATCATTATTTAAAATGAACCCAAGGATACATTGAGGGAATTGTGAACAACTCACCAATATCAGTAAAGTGGTGGCAGATGTTATAAAGTACGGAAGTAACAATCACTTGGATAAATAGGACTACGAGAAAGTAAAAACAGGCTTAACAAAGGGTAAGGAGGCCACAAAATTCAGGGAGACATTGTCTTTGGAGGATTCCACCAGCAAAGGTGCAAATGAGAGGACAGTCTGCTGCGGCAGGTCCCTATAAGCTCTCGGCAGCATCCCTCACCAAAAGAAAGTCGACAGAAGAAAAGAAGGACTGTCTTAATGTGGAAAAAGAGTAGGTAAAAAATGAAAACTCATGTTTTCCCAGAAGCAAGTAAACATGAGTATATCATAGTTTTGCTGTCCTAAATCTTTGAGGGTGTGAAGAATTTTTTTTTTCCTTGTACAGAATCTCAAATGAAACAAATGAAACTAGCAGGCAGGAATTTCCCACCAAAAATAGCAATATTTCTAGAGAGTTTGCAACTCCTATCCTCAAGGGGATATAAAAATTAAAATAAGCCAAATAATTTATTTGGCTTAGAAATCAGAATTTTGTATTTGGCTGGACAAACTTATACGGATTAATCCATTTGGGATTAAAGAGAGACACCTCTGTGGAAGTATTGGTAAACAGTTCTATTTCTTTATTTTTTCATTGCTGCCTAGCAGATACTACATTAGACTACTGTTTTCATTTAAAAACTTTCACCATGAGGGAAATATGTGCAGATTTAGAAAGTTAAGAATATTTAATTAAATTTGAAACATGTTTTACTTGTTTTGTGATATTTCCCCGTTTTTCATTTTTAATATTATGCAGCAACATTAAAAACAAGTTAACTGATATTTTTTCAACAAAACCACTAATGTTATAAATTTACATTTCTGTTTTCCATAAACACTATTTACACAGTACAACTATATTATATTAAAATTATGTACTCTGTTATGTATATGTTGATAGAAAGGGAGTTGCAGTTTAGCAAAGTAATTCAGTCTTTAGGTTTGATTTTGTTGTATATGATTTTTCCTATTTGTAGGATTTAAATCTAGATCAACATGAATTAGCTATTTTACAAATTAAATCACCACATTTTGCAAAATTCAGAAAACAGGAAAAAAATTGTTTTGCTTTTTAATTGCACTTTTGTATAGTGAGATAATAAGCACAGCAATTCATTATATGGAGGTTAAAAAATGATATGTCTGAGTAGATCATCAGACAGATTTGCACAGTTGGATATTTTTACAAATAGAAGACTTTTTCAAGAGAATGTATATTTCTTGGATTGGATGTAATATTTTGACCTACACTTTCACATAATCATTGTTTTTCCTAGCAAAGCCTTTTGTACCATTTCAGCCTAGAGAACATATAAATGAAAAACCAATGGGCAAATTGCAATTTAATACTTTTAATCCTTTCTCAGTTACTTCAACATCACTCAAGCTTTTCACATTTTCACCTCAAAAATTGGTTAAATAGAAAATGATGCCATATCGAAAACAGTAGAATGGTAAAACCTGTAGGTAAATTCATAGTAAGAACAGAGATCTAACATTAATATCTCATACTAATGTCACATTTATTATTTTTTTTTCTCTCTAAATTCTACCAAAGCTCTGCCTGCTTCCTTCTCTTTTCTCTTATGCCTTTAATTATGCAGATTGCAATGGTTTTTCTTGTCTGTTAATTTCAGGATCAAAAAAGCTCTTTCAAAAGAGTATCAATATTCATGTATGACACTTGACTTAATTTAAGCTCAAACTTGTTTGTTCCTGCAGCAGTCTCTTTTCAATGTCAGCATTCAAATTCACCCGTCTCCTCACACAGTTAATATAAAAAGTGATAATTTATACTTTGATAATTTTCTATCATAATCCTAGATTACCTGTAAAGAGATTGGAAAATTACTCTCAGCATAGGTTAACAACTGCAGAAATTAAAGGAAAAATAAGGTTTACTAAAACAATAAGTTTAACATCATGGAAGAATATTTTCTTTCTGCAACAGGTGGCACATCTGAAAGAAAACTCACATTTTGAACAGCCAACACAGCTTCCTCCCCCACAGAAAAACCCCACCCAACTATACTGAGAATATTCCCTCAAAGTAAATAAACCATAAACACACCATCATCCATGTGGTCAGTTTGGGTCTGTTGTCCTGCCTGTATCCCTTCTGAAGCTCTTTCACACCACCATCCTATTTGCTGTGGGGGCTGTTCAACAATCAACACCGGTGTGTTGTCAACCATTGGTGTTTTAGTCACAAACCAAAAACACAGCCCCAGTGAAGCAAATTAACTGCATCACAGATGAACCTGGTGGTATCTCCACCCCTTGTACCATTTACATTGTTCTCACTAGTGGGTCTTACACTACCCAATACACCCTTATTAAACACCCCCCTCCTCATCTTTTGATATACACACAGAGATCAATCCCTCAGTCTATGGGTCACCCCATAAAATATCCATAGAATGTCCAGAGCCCAATCAGCCCATGATTTGGGTTCCATCTCTTATGGCAGGGGCTCAGGACAAGGAGAGATGGTGTGTTATTTTGAGTTATTGAATGCCAAAATCATCCCAGGTTTGGTCACTGCTGGACTTGCCTGTCTTCTTGCAAGGCTCATCCTCCTGCTTTCCTACAGTTCAGATCATAGGTTAAGCAACTTAAAGGTATATTCTTTGCAAATGAGTCCATTTTTCACACAAATTCTTTATTTGTTGTTTATTTTGCCAGTATTCATAGGCTCTTTAACCCCTTGTCCTCTCTTACTAAAAATGAGTATGATTTCTCTAAAAATGTCTCTATATTTTGTTACTTTTCTTAGTTAGACAAGAGACTTATTAGTATGGTCTACCATAGATCTAGCATGATTTTGCTGTTAAGTTAATTTCTGACAGAGCTTGGTTTTACTAAACAATTACACATAGTAAAAACGAGCAAATATATTCCTTTCTGCAGGAAAAGTTGTTTAGCACACTTTGAAATAATATGCAAACAATCAGAATAAGCTGCTTACATTTCTGTTGTTCTATATGAAATCTATGTTTTTTGTGTCAGCTTCCAGCTCTGTTGTTGGTGTTGTCATTTGACACTTGACACCAAAACTCCTCATATGTACTTCCTTCAACTTGTTTATATTTCTTGCCTTGTGATAGCAAAGGATATTCTTGTATATGATTCCCCTGCCCTCCAGTAAACTTGAGTTAGTAGGTGTCAAACACTGGAATAAATTTACATTGTATTTATATAGTGTCCTGCCTTATTCAAGGTCAATGAGGTATGAAAAGAATCATATTACAGCGTTTCCTTACTTCAGGCAGTTATCACTGAGAATAAGAGCATCTTTCTGTCTGCATCTAGAGGGCATGATAAACATAAATGTGGTTCAAAAGGAAATTCATTTAGAGTTCACAAGGTTTAAAGTCAGGGCTTGAGTTCTTATTTATTGCTCTGGTTTCCTCCAGAGAAAAAAATTGGGTTACCTTTTATTCAGGTTTCCATCTCTTTTTCTTTTGAAAAGTAACACATTTTCTTTTTAAAATTTCTCCTTGTCACATTGCTCCTGGTCACAGTAACCCTTTATGAAGAGGAAAAACAGGTATGATTAAAATGTCCCTTAGTGGGCTTGATGAAGACATGAAAATGGCAGCAATTTCCATGCAATTTCTGCAAAATACACGAGCACTTACTGAACACCTAAGTAGTTCTTAACTACTAGAACTTTTAATCCACCCTTTTTAATTGTACACATGCCTACTAAGAAATGTTCTTAAAAGCTGTTACAAAAAGCAATGTGTTATAGAAATGAGTTCTGGAGATTATGCAATACCATTAGGAAAACTGCTAAATTATGGAGAGCTGGGGGAAAGAGGGGAGTGTGCTCTTGTAGAGACCATACCAGCAAAAAGAAATTCTTAAGCTTACACAGAAAATAAAGTAATTTTTTTTTTCAGAGCTTGTGCTGAAATAAATCTTATTAACTTTCAAAAATTGGACAGACACCAGCTTTTAATTGATAAAATCATTTGATATAGGCATTTTCCATCAGTTATTACTCTATACCTCTGAAGCATACCTAAGAGAAAAATTTGGTATTTATGTATTTTTTTAAAAAAATCCTCATTAGGTATCACATCTGAATTACAAACTGCATTACTTCTGTTATTTTTATTAAGTCCCTGCAACAAGAACACGTCTGTCATGGTGTTGAAACAAAAGGCAGCGAAGAGAAGGAAGATCAATAATTCAATAGTTAAACTCTTTTATGTTGAATATGTTTTTTAATACATTGGCTCAAGTTTTATTTAAATGCATTCAAGTGCAAATTTTCCATTGACTTTTGTAGGAACTAGATAAGAATTTCCAAGGGCAAAAGCTATTAAGTGCAATGTGTATTATTAATGTGTTTATGTCTCCATTACCATATTTATTATAAACACATTATTGAAAATGCCATGAATATTAGGGCTGATTTATAAGAATGTGGTTCTGTTTACAGCCAAATTACTTCACACTGGAAATATTTTATTTAACTTAACTACATGCATTTGCAAATTATTAAGATACTTTTAGTCCTCCAAAGAAAAGTCTGTATTAACAAGATTGATGACTTACAGGTTTACAGTGTTTTCTTCTGAATCTGGGTGTTGAGGGCAAAAAATTCTTCAAATTTTTTGAGAATCTATTTTTATGAAAGGAATTTTACAAAATAATACAATTATACTCATAAGGTATATCTTTAACCAATTTTGAGATAATGAAATAGAATTTAATAACATGACCATTATGCACTAAAGACATGTAGAGGCCAAATCAATGTTCTTATAGCTACCACCTGATTTCTACATTCTGGAAGGCATATATAGGAAACCACAGCCTTGCATGGGTGCCAGGGATGTATCAGGGCTTCGTACATGTCTGAGAGAGTCTGGATATGGGTTTGCTCACTTGAGTTATTTAAGAACACTTAATAGCATTTTAATAGCACTGCTGTCTATTTGTTCATATCCACCACCCATCTACCATGGTCATATGTAGTTCATTCATCCATGCATGAAAAATAAGTATTTCACTTCCTTTTTTACATTTTCATCTCATATTCTTAATGTAAAATCAACCAAATTTGAGCACAAGCCTAGATATTTAAACAAACAAGGACACCATTCCACTATATATACATATAATAAATAATTTTGGATAGATAGACAGATAGATAGATAGACAGATAGATGCATAAAAAACCTCCAACTTGCTACTAAATAAGTATAAGATGGAATGAAAGCTAAATTGGCTTCCAAGAGAATGAAATTACATTTCTGAGAATCCAGGACATGCCTGTCATGTACCTTTAAAACAGGAACTGCAGTTGATACTGTAGTTGAAATCAATACGATTCTCTTTTTTGTTGTTGTTTTTTTGTTGTTGTTTTGTTTTGTTTTTTTTTGTTTTGTTTTTGTTTTTGTTTTGTTTTGTTTTTTTGTTTTGTTTTGGTTTTGTTTTTCTTCCACCAGACATGACTGTAGAGACTTTTTACAGAAACAATCTTTGTTGTGGGCAAATCTGCTAACCCACATTTTATAGGATATGTGTTTTATCCTACTTTCCTATGTCCCTGATTTCTCTATAAAATATAATGCTTTATTGTAATCAGTTAAGTGGACACAGCTCTGTTAAAACCCCTACCCTCCAAGAAAAAATCCTGGTGGATAATTAATAATTGAAGGTAAGGAAAACAGGACTGGATGATGAAAAACTACTGCTGGAGAGGGAATTTGCTTTACAAATTCCAGTAAACTGTGCATAAAGAGCTATATTAATGAAAATGAAGAAGCTTTGCATGCTTGATGGAGCATGGTCACTGCCTGAGTTTACAGAGCAAAGGAGGAAATAATGAGCTCCAGATTGCTTAGCTGTCACATGAAATGCAGAGGCAACATTTCTTGCAGATGGAGGATTTCCAGAGTCTTTGTTAGAGAGTCATGGAAGGTCTGGGAGGGTTTCAAATGAAGATAATGCCGAATTTTCTTTTCAATAAATTCTGTGAGAAAATGATCAGATTCTCTCCAATTAAAGTGACACGAAGTCCAAGGACAAGAGACACTGTCTCTTTGGTGGTATTGACTCAGTTTGTTAGATGTACAGGTTCCTAACTTAAACTGAAGAAATTTAAGTGCAGATTAGTGTAATGCAACCACTAAACACAGTTGGAGAGAGCAGCAAACCAAAAATGAAGCTGCATCAACCTCCAACAACAGATGTTTATGAAAAGTAGAGGGAGGAGAAAAACAACCATAGGACACCAACAACTGATTTTCAAAAATAATCTTTTGCACCAATTTACTCAATTTAAACATGATTAACTGCAGTTATCAGGAACTCACATTTGTAAAAGTTCTATGTTGTTCTAAAATGCTATTATTAAAATAACTTAAGTTGTTGCCTTGTGTTTCTCAAGAGTAGCACTAAGTATTAGGAGCATATCAGTGAAGATGGCAAAGATTTATATTTCAAATACTGACTTAACATTTTTGTGTATTTAAAGAATCACAATAGGTTTTGTTAAAATACACTTTTAATAAGTCTTTTTAAAACCTGCATTATGTATTTAATAAAGAAAATAAAACTAAACCAAAGAAACCTTTACCCTGACACAAATTAGTTAGAAATACAGTGGAAAGAGCATGGCAGGAATTAAGAAAATTACCACTACCATTTTGATTCCTCTGAAGAAGTACAACTCTTGAAGTACAAGACATAAAAAGACTTGCAAGTTGATTTTCAAGGTCAAAAGCTGTCTATCTGTTCTATACAGCAAGGTCTCCTTCCTGTGACTAATTCCAAGAGCTGATCAAACTCATGCATGTCGCCAAAGGACAGTCATACTGGAGCTACAGTAGCTGCAGAATAAATCTATTATTTCTGTGGACTATGAGAAAAGGTTCATAATTATTCTATTGATTGACAATGCCTGAACTGTAAAAAACTGAAGATAGTAGGTGTGGAAAGAGACATAAATGGGAAAAATTAGGAGAGGAAACTTTTGCAGGTTTTTCTTTGTGCAGGTTGTTACATCAATGGTTTGGGTTTTTTTAAAACCCTTGAAAGTAGTAATGTCATACATTGATAAAAGATGCAACAGATTTGAAATGCAAATTAACAAACTGTCCTAAACATATTTTGAAAGTGACCTCTGTGACTTAAAAAGTACATGTTCTGCAAGACTAGAAAAGTGTTCTTAAAAAAACCCATACATTAAAGATGGTACCTTGTATAAAAGCCATCTAAAATTCTATCCAGTTTTTCTGCATAATTTCTGTCTTAAATCCTCTCTCTTTCCACTGAATTGGGGACTTAGATAATGCATGATTATCTAAGATTATCTTAGATAATAATGATTTTTAGGGGGTCTTGGTGAAAAAAAAGGTCAGCTGCTACATGACTGATAACCTCCACATAAGACAAAATGTTTTGAGTCACTGAATCGAGCATCTTTGTTATTATGTGTAAACAGCTGACAGCCACCTACAAAATATATGGAGCTCTATCTTAAAACAGGTAGGTTTCTGGCTGCTGACCCTTGTTTGAGTTTCTCCAGGCTCTTCCAGATCCTCACTTCACTGATTGATAGAAATCTTTTTACTTTCCAAACTAAATTTATTCACTGGAAAGCTTCTCTCATTTGCAGTTGTGCCTCCAAATTTTCTTTTCTTCAAACATTTGCCATAAAGATACATCCATATAGATCAGTGATATTCCATTCAGCCTTTTTTTTTTTTTTTTTGTGTGTCAGACAAGGCAAGTTAGTTTTGTCTACTCCCCATTCATGCCAATCATTTTTATGATAGTCTTGAAACCAAATGGCTGTAGTATTTCAGCCTAAATTTCTTTTTCTTGTGATAGATAACCAATAATTTATCAAAGCCATGCATGTTCCACACTGCATCCAAAGCCCCGTGGGCGGCAGGGCAGGGAGGGGATTCTGCCCCTCTGCCCCACTCTGCTGAGACCGCACCTGCAGGGCTGCATCCAGCTCTGGGCTCCCAGCACAGCAAGGACAGGGACCTGCTGGAGCCAGGCCAAAGGAGGCACCAAGGTGATCAGAGGGACGGAGCAGCTCTGCTGTGAGGAAAGGCTGAGCGAACTGGGATTGTTCGACCTGGAGAAGAGAAGACTTTGGGATGACATGATTTTGGCCTTCCAGTACCTGGAGGGAGGTCTACAGGAAAGACGGAGAGAGAGACTACTTTTAAAGGCCTGGAGTGACAGAACAAGGAGGATGGGCTTCAAACTGAAAAAGTAGGTTTTGTTTGGATATTAGGAAGAAATTCTTCCCTGTGAGAGTGGTGAGAACTGGCACAGGTTGACCCAGGAAGTTGTGGATGATCCATTCCTGGAAATGTTCAAGGCCAGGTTGGATGGAGATCCAAGAAACCTGAAAGGTGTCCATGTCTGTGACAAGGGGGTTGGATATAGATGATCTTTAATGTCATCTCAAACCCAAACCATTCTATGATTCTGTGACTCTATATTTTGATTGGAAATTAATCTCTACTTTACTTCTTTTTATTGTTAGTAATACAGTCCTACCTGCAGTAGAAATATCAGTACTGCAAAGGGTAATAATTTAAAGGGCAAATATTTAGATTTTTCTTATTTAAAGGGTTTTAATGTCCTTTAAATGGGAATGACAAAAGCAGGAGTACCCTCTTACATAAATACAGGTTTTCTTCCTATTTCTAAACATATTTATTTTGCATACAAGAAAGAAAAACAAAAACAAATAAACAAAATAAACAAAAACCCAAAAACTGAAATGACATTGTGATGCAGTTCTTTCAGGGTGACTATTGCTTATTTTCTTACAATCTTTTGAAGCTCTCTCTGCACTACGTAAGATGGCACCAATTTTAGTAATCATTTAGACTGTTTCTTATTTTAAGGCAATTGTGCATTCATTGTGGCATCATGAAAGCAAAGTTTCTTCTTTACTATAATATAGATAGAGAACACACCAAAGCTAACAATTTTCTTTTTAAATGGAGAGAAATTCCTGAATGGCAGTAATTTACACAACAAAGGTTTTATGTAGGTTTGTGTTGCTGACTGTATGCAATGATTCATGCATGGAAGATAGGAGATTTATATTCACAGAGAAGATCAACTTGCCTTATACTTGCTGGCTAAAAAACAACAATCAAAACTATCCTCAGAAATATAAAATCCAGCTGCTCTGAACTTAACCAAAACCAAAATGGAACAACATCTTCAGACCATGCAATATTTGAACTGCTTAGTAAATATAGGACTAAGACTATACTAGGACTGCCTAGTAAATATAATTTTTTGGAAAATCTGTTCTTCCACAGAAATATATCTATTTTTAATGACAGTGCATTTATCCCACAGTCTATGAAAAATAAATCAGGTTCTCTCCATTTCTCTCTCACTTTTCAAATGTGCAAAGATTTCAGCAGATTTCCACATGAAACCTTTGCATTGATTTGTGTTTATGAAGTTTAGAGGAAAACAGTTCTGAAAGGAAGAAAAGGAGGATGTGAAACAGTTTGCCTCTGGTCTTTACATCTCTCAATACCTCCTGGAATAGAAGAAATGGGAGACACTGTGTCAGTGCCCCTTATATCTTTCAGCAGAATGTAATTAAAATAAAATAAAATAAAATAAAATAAAATAAAACAAAATACCAAAAATATTCCCAAGGGAGCATCTGCAACACACTCTTACATTTTCATAAGGTAATTTTCATGTTGCATCTGCCAGATCTTGTTGATGTAAACCACAGATTATTCACTTTATGAGGTGGTTTTTGTTTCTTAATGTGTTTCAGACCTACAGATTAAAAACTGTAATTCTAACTTTGAATTCTTTGAAATGTGTCTCATGGCATTCATCGTCATTCACTAAACACGGGATTAAAACTAAAGACAAATAAATAATTGGATGGGAATGTGTCCATATTTTACAAATAAATAATTGTATAACAAATTCCTAAAGATTCTACATGTATGGGGGGATTTTATATACTCTGTGGCTAAAGAAAATACAGACAGATTTCCAGCAAGGTTAGCTAGTTATCCTAGTTCATTTGGGAGCAATGCATGACAGAATCGATGCCTGATTAGCTGCTTTGTTCCAACATTAAATTATTTCCAAATTCATCAATCCATTTTTTTTTCATAAAAATATTTGAAGGAAAACACCTGTAGAAAAAGGGCATTTCAAACTGGCTTTGAAAGATGCCTAGAGACAAAATTAATTTTCTATAACAAATGTCAAGTCTGGATACCTCTAGTGAAGATCTACAAACAGTTGTAGTGACTGAAAACATGTACCCTGTTATAGTGCAACAGAATCACTTTATTAAGCACAGGAGATTTTTTATCTTTTGCTGTTTACAATTCAGGATCAAAACTATGCAGACAGGCAGGACACTAACCAACCTGCAAACAAATGGCAGAGCAGGATGTTTCTGCTCTTATTTGCAAACACTCTCACACATCCCTGACACATCCATTCTCACATAAGCATTTATGGCTTGTTGCAGCCTGAATTGCTGCTAGTGAAGTCCAGGGTAAGGAAGCAAAAAAGGCCTTTGCATAACATCTACAGATGTTTCATTCAGCCACACGGTGAGATGTTCAGGGTCCCAGGCACACACATGTGGAGGGTCCAGATTTCTCTCTCCCGAAGGACCCCAGGAGTGACCCTGGTATTGGGGCAGTACAAAGACAATGGACAACCAGGGAATAGGGAGGGAGTGGCTCAGGGCCATAGGAACACGGGAAGGAGCCAATGGGGTCTTAACAGCTTTTTGAGGGAAGCTTCTTGTGTCTCCCTAAACCAGGGAATCCTCCCCAGGGTCTCCACAATGGCTTGGTCATGATCCTTTGGTGTGTGCTTTCTCATGCAGATGTTCATGCCTTGAACAGCAGTCACTTCTACAATAGTCATAAAAGATAAGATGAACTGAGGTGATAAAGATCACAGACAAGAATAGAAACAAATGTTGCCCTTGGAAATGTATGATGGTACAAAGACCAAACAATGTGATTATATCAAGAAGCATTTGGAAGGAATTGTCACTTTCAACATTTCCTTTAGCAATTCTGAACAAGATGGCTACAGCTCAAACAAACTCAAAGACATAATTTATCTTGCCCTGAAAAAATGTTCTTTTCATACTCTGTCTGTGCTCTGTCTCCCTCACATGTTCATGACATACGGGCAGAATGCAAGCATTCTGCATTTTAAAGAATCTACTGGATACAAATGTGCTCTCCAGATATTACTGATTCACAATTTGTGGGCTGATGAGTAGCCTTCAACTGGCCTAAACACTCTCCTCTCTCAGAGAAGTCACAGAAGACAAGGAGCTGAAATCCTTGAGTGTGAGAGCATGACTAAATATTTTTGCCATCTGCAGCTCCATAGAAGAAAATTCTGTGACATACTAGCCAGCATCAGTTCACCACCTTCAGAGACGAAAGTCAGCTTAACAAGAGCTCCTGGTTAATGAACACCAAAAAGCTGTTGACAGATGTAGGAGAATCAGCATCTGGCATCGTATTATAAATCTTCAAACTTCAATCAGCATGAGCTAACTAAATTTCATTTCACACTTACATCTAAAGCAAAATGAAAGGACTCTACAGTTGCTTATCTGCAAATCTTACAGAAGCTTTGCTCCAGAAAGATCACAGTGAGTGGCAGAAGACATTTAAAAAGCAACATTGTGTTATTTGCTTGTTTTTAACTAAACTAAAACTCACATGTTTATACACTGCTGGCATTTTATCGGTCAAAAAATTAGTTAATAACCTTTTTAATATAATGGGCAAAATGTGCATTTCTACCATAGTTTTTCATAACTTTTTTCTGTTTCTGACACCAAAACAGAGTACAGTTTCACTGACTGGTGATTAGGTTTTGATGTTTCTTACTCTTACATGTCTTCTGAATAATCTATTCTCAAAAGGGTTTGTTTGAGGGTTTTTATGAAGTGTGACCAGAGCTGTCACCACTTCTTGCCCCTAACAGTACCTCAGTTAAGTTTTTAAGAAGCTACACAGATTAAATTATTAGTGTTTTTACTATGTCTAAAGTGGTAAAGTGGTTTTACAAATTACTATTCTATTTTATTGCAATTAGAGGGTTTATTATGCTAACCACGAAACATCCCAATTATAAACCTGTCTTCTCCTAGTAAGCTGTTTCTGTGAACAAAGTTAGAAATTTTTTAATCTCATAAAAAGAGAAGTGACAAGCAATAGCAAAAAGGAAATAAATGTACTTTTTAGCTTATTCAGAAGAATGTCTTCTCTTTTCTCAGTCAAAGGCAATATGCACAGCAATTGACAAACATTTCATTTATTGCATACAAAACAGATTATGAGATGGTCATATGGAATCACAGTAAGTAAACAAGCCATTTATTGTTATCTTTTCACCTACACTTTCTTGTACTATAAAGTTGAACTGCCTATCCTATGGTCTTCTGTTCAGAAGACCAAAACATTGTATTTCCTGAGAATGCCTTGAATAACTCTTAAGCCATTAAACCAAATAATAAACTTGTCTAGATAATATAAAAGCATACATTTTTATTTTGAAGATTATGTAGCATCCTTATACGTTACTCTCTTTCAAAAAAGCAGTCACCTTCTTCAGCTGTTCTGCTTCACAAAATAAACTACCAGTATGAGATTTATACAGACTAGACAAAAAAAAAAAAAAACCACCAAAAGAAATGCACAGTGGTTATTCAAACTCCCTTAAATTTATATGATGAAATATAGATACGTTTAGCTGAGAAAATCCCCGTTATTTCCTACTGAAGCTTTTCTAAAGTATCAGGTTCTTTATTTTTTAAAGCTTCATCTTTATTTGATGTTAAGAGTTCATTAGAAAAAAAAACACAAAAAAAGAACCCAAACCAAACCAACCAAACAAACAAAAAACCAAAATAAACAAACAACAAAACAACAAACAAAACCAAAATCTGAAGGAGAAAGAACTATTCTGAATACTTTGTCTTTTAAAACTGTTACTATCCCTACAGAGATTATTGAGCAGTTTACCAGGCTTTTTGTTGCTTAGTGTGATCAAAGGACTGTAAAAGCAAATATATTTGAATTTTATTTTCCTTCAGAAAAGATTGTTTATTCCAAGTGATATGATTTAGAGTGGTTAAATTATAAGTCAGTCAGCACATGTCTTCAGTGCTTGGAATTAGACCTCTTTGTACATTTGAAGAAATGTTAAAGGCACAATGTGAAAAGCAGTGCTGCATGAAAGTTAAATGTTCAAGAAAGGACAAGACATATCAACTTCTCCTTACTTGATTGGAATACAAAGTAGAATGTGTAACTTTTCAGAGATATTAGCATTGGAAGAAAACACTAGAAATGTCTTCCACATTTAAAATGAAATGTTACAGAACATCATATTGCAGTAGTGAAGTCATTTTTCATCCCTGCATGGCAAGTTCTCTCTGCTCTCTGGCAATGCCATGTATTATTAGACAAACTGCCCCCCAGGTGAATAGCATTACTATGAGATCAAAAGTTTGGAAATTGCTGTAAGCACACAAAATTATCTTAAAAATGAGAATATGTCTTCTTATTTCTAAACATGGCCTGTTAACCTCAGCAACCACAGCAGCAGAAATGTTTTTCAAGAGGAAAGATCTTACCTGAGTGTTTGCTGGAGATGCCATCCTGTCCAAGCCTCCCATCACTGCTGTGACTCTCCAGCATTGCCCTTCTTCTCCTCCATGGTTTGGTCTGCTCTTGGCATTCCAGCTCTCCCTTTTTTTTCACCTGCTTCTAGTTGTCTGACTTCTTGAGATATTTTTCTTTGAACTCAATATTTTCTGTTTATTTGATTATGTGGATCTATAACTAGCTTAATGCTTAATTAATAGATTAATTTATTGATTATTCACTTGGTGTGTCTACTACTAATTAGCAAATATATTCTGTGATTTATACACTCCAAATTGCCTATTTTTTTATCTTGTCTTGGATTACATGATATTTAATTAATCCATTGTTTTATTAATTCTTTTTTTAATCACTGTTTTAAAGTTAATTACACTGCTATTTTACGTAAATAATTACCTAATTCAGTATCTATTTCTTCAATCCTTTCTCATTTCTCAACTTTTTGCCCATGATATATAGCATCTGTCATACTTTCTCTGCAATGCATTCTGTTCCTTAACATCTATTCTCTGAATGGTTACTTTCCCCTCGTACCTTTCTATCAGCTTTCCTCAAACATAGCTTGTCTGCATTTATCAGTTAGGTGCCACCAATCTTTCAATAGCCCTTCAAGGGAGAGAGGACCAAAACAGTCAAAAATCACTGCAAAACCTCTCAGAAAATCTGAAGAAAAGATAGGACTGAAACTCCATGGTACTTTTTCACTGATGGATCTATATATATTCAAATCTGTGTCTTTTTAGCTTCTAATCTGTATTGTCTAACTTTACTTCTTCATTTTACTTATCTCTTTTCCACATCTCTGTTCTCTATCTTTCTGGAATTAAAAAAAAAAAAAAAAAACAAAAAAACAAAAACAAAATGAACCATAATTTAGGCAATTGCATATGCTAGATTAGATCCTTGTAAGCTGGCAAAGCTTTGACAATATTTGCAAATCTTCCACTGAGTTAATATGAAGCTTTATTTTGTAAGATTTCTAGACTTTAGGTCGAAAGGTGTACTCTATATTGTACTCCTCTGAAGAGGCAGTGGACCCTGCCATTTTATCATCTGTAACTATCAGATTTGAAATAGAGTTACCAAATCCAGAAATTTTTAATTGGATTCCCAAGTATCTGTATTGTTCTGCAGACTGATGGAGAAAATATTTCCAGCTATAGAAATGGAAGTCAGACACGTGCAACTCTATTTATTCCTTTAAATGGAAATTGTAAAAACATCTGCCTAAGTCACACACCAGTCCTGCCATGACTGTGGGAGCCTCACCTCACTTTCCATCTCCTAAATATCAGTCCACACCTTTCAAAACATTTCCAGATAACAGTTTGTTACATGGACTTGGTGGTAGGAGACAGAGACAACACACCCCCCAGGATTCTCATGTGACCACAGCCTGTTTTATTGTCCGCACCTTCCCTAAATGGGAGGATTTTGAATCTCCTGGTCCAGACAGCTCATTGGTCTGGCTTAAACACCACCCAGCTCCTGTGCCAGTGAGATGTCTGCAGCTTAGGGTGGAACGTGGAGTCCCTGTATGTATTCAAATTCATCCTGTCATTGCTCAGCCAGGGACTTATTTGTGGAACCAAGCTGGTTTCTTATTTATAGCCAAATTAATTGCCCAGTACAAACCAGTTTGTACTACGACATTGTCAAATTCAAAACACAGACAAAAGTGAAAAGTCAAATTCAGCCCTCAACATTTTTAAGGGCTGAATAATGGTGGCTTTTAGGGAACAAGATTATGAGCTACAGAGGTTCTCTTGGATAAACTTTGGACATGGTATGTCAGAAAAAAAAAGGAATTCCAGGTGTCAGGTGTCTTCAGGAAAACACCAAATATCATACAGAAAATATTATATATCTGTTGTGTATAAATGGAGTTTTCTGGTCTACAGGTACTTGCCATAAGCCTGGGATTCTCTAAGTGTCCTTATTTAAAAAAGTAATTATCTCTGTCTCAGTGGCACACAGTATTATCATTCATGTTTAATTGCTGATGTCTCTCAGAGTATACATGGTGTGGCTTCAAAGCAGATGCCTTGTCTTTAGGGTGGAAATTTTAAGATGTGTATCTCCCTGCAGAAAAGTTGAGTAATAAGGGACAATGGAGAAGAATTTAATAATGCCAGCAGCTAGGGACATGATTAATGCATTAGCAAGGGATATCTAATGCACCCCATGGGAAATGATAAATCTGCAGGGTTCTGTTTTAATGGTCTAAATCTTACTCTTTCAATAACTGGGAAGCGCTGAATTTTTGTTTACTACAAAGCTACAAAATTACTTTGGCAGGCTTGTTACAAGATGGAAAAACACGATTCAAGGTTTGTTTGGTTTTGCAGTCATTAGTCTTGCAACTTGCAGAAGAAAATTGGGAGAAAAGGAGAGAAACAAAGCAAAAAAAGTAACTAAAAGCCTTCAGTGTTGTTCCTTAACTAAAATGCTTCTCTTAGAGGAATTCCCAATGTTTCCCAGTAAGCAAATTACACAAAACCAGTAGGGTCTTGGAAGTGGTAATGCATTCTCAGAATTAATGCATTAGTTACCACTGGTAAGGGTGTGAGCATTTCTGGTCCTGTATGTTTAGATACAGATCACAGACCTATTACTGTAACTTAACCATCTGGTGAGTGCACCTCATTCCTTTTACTTCATGCTTCATGAGCTAATCCATTAAAAAAACCCCATCGTTTGCAAACTGATCCTAATTTTTGCAATGTTTATGCTGTTTTTATATTTTTTGCAATTTTTCTTTTATATTTTTGCATTTTTTTGTGTTACTGAGAAAGGCAGTCATTTTTTTAACTCTCACCAGCTTGGAGAGACAAAACATTAAATCCTTGATTTAAATGAGTGTATTGATGTTTATCAAGTGACTATTTCTAGTAATTCAGTCTGTATAATATGCGTAATTTAAAGTGCAAGTTTATCCTTTAAACAAAGCTAGAAAAGTCCCATGAACGTGTTTTGGTTTTTGGTAACTTCACTTTTTCTAGTTCAAATCTCTTTGTTTAATAGATTTTATTTATTAGAAAGGGAATAAACTAAGCAGGAACATTTAGTGCTCTGCACTCTAAACAGCACCATCAATGATGGTTTTTTGATCATTGCATTTTTTAAAGCACTATCCATTTCTATTTTAACATAGGGAGAAGTTCCTACTTATGTCTTTCTGTTCTATTCAATACACTCTATCAATTATTACCCTCTGTCTTTTACCAGAAGAAATATATATTCAGTAGTAGAGAGGTTACAAGTTATTTTAATTTGGTAGAAACTAGAACAAATTAGAAGTTAAGTAGCATTAGATCATTAGACTTCTCAGTACCCTGCTGGAAGAATCTACATGCTTTTTTTTGATGATTACTTCTTGCCCTTCAGGCATATTTGTTTCAGAAAAATATTTTCTGCATGTGATATGTACAATCTCCTAAGTCAAATTCAAAATATTCACATCTCCAAATAAGGAGGCAGGATGTGTGATCTTGCATCACAGAATCTGAAGTGTACATTAAAATTATATTTCGCTCAGTAACTTAAAACCTAAAAAATGTCTGAAAGATCAAAAATGTAAAGTATAATTTGTTTTAGTAATTAGTAATATGTTGTTTTGTACCAAATATCTTACTTGTTTTCTGTCTGAGGAGCTAGGAGTGTTATTTCAGGTTTTGTAAAATCTTCTGTAATATTCTTAGTAGCTAACATGTTTAGGAAAGCAAAATACTTAAAGTGAATATCTCATATTCTTTAACTGTCCCTCTATTTCTCCATATTTGTTTTTATCTCTATTTTCTATCTGCTCCAAAGTATTCAACCTTTCATTTATTTCCTTTCTTTGAGGCAGTGTGCAAAGACTTGCAAATTGAAGGAGACAGATGAAATGTAACAGAAATTCCTTGATATGAACATGCAGACGTAACTCCCATGCATCAAAATCCAAAAAAGCCCAGCAGCCAGGCACTACTAAATTGGGCTTTGCAAGTTCCTCCATTACAATCACAAAAATTCCAGAGGTAATATATCCCCCCCACCAACACCCCTTCTTTCTTAGGTTATCAGGTCTTTAGATTCTGATGACTCTCAACCTAGAGGAAAGCAGCCTTAAAGTGATAAAAGCGATAAAAGCTATAGAAGGGATAAGAATGAAAAAGACTACTACCATCTGGTTTCCCACTTATTACTCTGTCATTGGAAAGATTTATCAGCTGATGCCTCCAGGTACATAATAAAGTGTGTTAATGCTATCTTGGTCAGTGGATTACTCCTCTGAACATCTTAGCTCTATTCATATCTGTGCTTTCAACTGCATGTGTAATTCAGAGCAAATTACTGACAATCTCCCTGTTCTTCTTCACTGTAAAGATAAAAGTGTGAATTTTCTCATTGTGCAGCGCTTTAAAGCTTTATGGGTTACAAATACTATATAATCAATTATTGCTGGAAAGTTGAAATCATATGCACATTTATTGCATTTGTTTCCTTCCTTGTTAATTTCATGTATAAATTCCATAAATACATTCTTGTTTTAGTCCAGTACTTTGTCTAGCCTACCTACAAGGTCTGCGCTGTTTTTCCAAACGAAGAACTTAGTATTTTTTTTTATGTGCATAATTATACCTTGGGGAGCCAAGCTAAAGTATTTTTCACATGAAAACCAAAATCCTCAATAAAAGACTGGCATCCTAGACTGAGTCTAGTTCAGTGACTCGTACAGAGTATGCTGGCAAACACATTAGCACATGCCAACCTCACTTCCAATAAAACTGACATACTGGAGGACTTTTCCAATACTTCTGAGATTACTTGAATGCATTTGAACTGGTGTTATGCCACACAGATACCAAATCTCCAACTAAATGGTTGTGTGAACTTTTCATAATGGACATCAGTCAAATGTTTCAAATGGTTCTGTGTACAGATGTAATTACTCACCTACAAACACAATTGACAGGGTGGAAAATGTTTAACTTAGTGCCAAGTATGCTTTTCCTTAACTTCAGTGTAACCTGAAAACAACTATATGCAAAGGGGTAAATTTCTCATAAATTTCTCATGCCCAGAAGCTCCTTTTCTCTTTACATTCCTCAGACAGACTAAATAATTTATCTTGGAAATGTTCAGAAAAGCTCTAAAAACAGTGAGAAGAAAATTTCGTCTGTAGTCATTTGGAACTCTCAGTCCAAGGAAGACTTACAGTCCTTCTATGACTTCTTTCTTATAAACACCAAATTTGGGGGGTTTCCCCATTTTCTCTTTAAGAAAAAAGAAGAAAATCTCAGTCTTTCAGAAAAGATGGACTTTCTTAACATTTACTTTGCACTAAAATCACATTAAATAGAAGATTTATTAAGACAGAACAAGCATTAGGAAAATGCATGTTTTTGTCTTATATTTTTCCTAAATTATTAAATTAAAATAAATTTTAAACTAGAATAAATTGAATATACCTTCAATATTAAAAACATTATAAATGTGGAGAAATTTTCTTATAAAGGGGAAAACAGTGACTGATTACTAATTGTGCCCAAATGGCCAGTATGTACATAAACCTGATATGATAATTTCTTTGCATCTCAGCAGTCTGCTTAACTATTTAAAAGGAAATATTAAGTTCCCTGTATGCAAACCCCCAAGTTTCCTTTATGTTCCAACTCTTCCCACATAGGAAAGTCATTGGGACAGGAGCATCTATGTGTTTTGAACTCAGAATATCCTCTAAATCATCACTGAAACCAGGCTTCTATGTGGGTTACATCAGGTTCAGGCATCAGTAACTAGTGAATATCTGACTTACCTAAGAGGTATTAATGTCATTTTCATGGCAAGAGTTCTTAAACCTGAAGCTATTTTTTCTTTACAGGCTACATTCAGAATGTAATCCATGAACAGAAAATCTTCTAAATAAATTAGTAAATGGGAAACAGAAACACATTTTAAGGTTGTCTCATCATTGGAGAACACAATTCAGGAAAACATTTCAATACCTTTCTACTCTGTGGTAAATACAATTTTCTCTTTCCCTTAAAGAGAGGAGCTAATGTACTTTTTACTAACAGTTCATCAGTTCTGCGTCGTGACATGGCAAATTTAACAGTTGGCACTGTGATAGTAAAGTGACTAGAAGCAATGTTTTTCAGGCTTTTATTAGCAAGTCACTCCATGAACATCATGTCAACTATAACAAAAAAAGTGTTAATAATTGTTTAGACATCTTCAGTGAATTATTTTCCTGTTTAAGGTCACAGCTCTGAAGAGTAAGACTGAATTATTTTCCATTTATGTGAAAGATTGTAAAAAGTAATATACACTTAAGGTTATTTCAGTATTGTTTAAATTATACACCATGATGTCTGTGTTTATATTTTGTAATAAAAGCAGTGGGACATCATAGAATTGAGTCCTAAGAAAAACAAAAAAGAAGACTGAAGTCCAATATGAAGCTGTTATCCAGTAATAATTTCAGATGAAGGCTGAGTCAGCGTACAGCTCTTTTCTAAAGATTTAAAGGGATTATTCTTTCTTTTTCCCCTCTCTTATGACTCACTGTAATAATTATTGACAGGATGTCAGCTATTGATACTACTTTACACACCTTGTTTTCTGTAAGTGACTGTCTTCACATATATTTACATTTGATGCACAGGGATATTAAAAGTTACAAAAGAAGGACTGACTGTAAATGATTTTGAGTTTACAGAAAGTCATTGAGTTTACAGAATTTGAATTAAACAGAAAAAGGCTCACTTATACAATGTTTCTTTTCATATGAAAACTAGTGTCAAAATTTTATATGGCAAATAAAAGAATTTATATTTGGCAAGTTGGACTTGAAGAATAAACATATTATATGGTATATATTGAAGCGTAAGAGCCTGAATGAGAGATGCAGTACTCGAGGCAGCTCTTCAAAATGCAGTTTGTTGTACCCAAGATCTTACAGCAGTTCAGGGTCATGGATGACAGAGCCTGTGCCTACAGCTGTCAGCTCCAGCTGCAGACAGGCCTGGAGACCCTTTAATTGTGGTTAAAATGCATTATATACTTTTCTTTGCTGAGCATCTTAATACAGTAGAACCAATATATACCTTAACTTTTATCTATAGCCTATCATAACTACTACAATTACCATATTCATGTTGCTATTCTCCAGTCACTAAAAGTTAGCATGTTACAGGTTAAGCTAGAAGTTGTTTTCCAGTTTTCTTGCAGTGGAAAATTCTGAGACCTTTTTTCTACTTGCAACATCTGCTGACTTGTTTGCCTGTGGAATCTTTCTGCTTGGTAAAAACACCTTGTTTGAGGTGGGTTTATCCTTTGCTCTAAGTCATAAAAACCCCTTCTAACTAACATACCCTTTGCCTCCTTAGTTATCTAGTAAGACTGGCTCAGCAATTCATTTCTTCTATATCAAAACTTGCTTCCATCTCTATTCCTTCCTCAGCTTCTGCATTTAAAAATCTTTCTGTCAAGAATACATATCTGTGAGACTTTCTTGTCAAACTTTCATCCTTCCCAATATTGCAGTATGGTTTTTTTATCATTGTGTTGGACAAAAGTAGCCAACAAACTCTTTTAGCATCTGCATTCTGAATGTAAGAAAGCAAAATCATATGGGGACATTTTAAAAAACCACAACTCATAGGAACGGAAGACTCAAACCGAGCCCTGCAGACCTACAGAGGCTATTTCTCTAATGCAATGTGCCACAGTTCTAGAAGACTTATGCAAGACACAGAGTAGTCTCTAATGATGATGTCTGATAAGCACATGTTAAACTGATTATGTGAAAGATCCATATATACAAAATACAATAAAAACCCAAACTGAAATCATTAATTCTCTGCTTCTTGTTGATTTTGTTATTGCAGATGCATTGTCATTTCTATGCAAAGTAATGACAAAAAGCGTTACTTTTTTGTCGCCCTTCTTCCTTTGATGGATAAAACAGTGTGTGATTTATAGTGAAAATATTACAAATATCACTCTTAATCACTTGAGCCATGCATGTTACCCAATCTCTTTTAAAGAAAGAACAGTTATCAACTGTTAAAGGTATTATTTCCAAGAACAACATTTGAAGACGATCTAAGACTGAAAAATCCCATTAAAATGTAATTAGACGTCAAAAGACATTTAAAGACTTCTGTCATCAACTTGTTGCTCATTTGTAAAGAACAACAAACTGACAAAAAAGGGACTAAATCATTACTATGACTTCAGCCTGCTTCCCTGAAACAGTGTTACTAGTCATTTGTGTAATGATGTCCAAAGGAAGTTAAAAATTGCTATACTGTGCTAGTACTAGAAATCTAGAAATAATCTGTTTTATTGTTTCATGCACAATTACACTATAAAATTATTACTTTCTGTAGAAAAAATGAGCAAAAACATTGAGCAATCTTAATTTTATGTTCTTCCAAGGGGCACAGTTTTGTGCAGCACAACTTCACAGAATTGCACAGAATCACAGAATGGGTCAGGTTGAAAGGGACCACAGTGGCTTATCTGGTCCAACCTACCTGCTCAGTCAGGGTCATCCTAGAGCACATGGCACCTAACCTCGAGCACGCCCCTGTCCTTTCCCTACCCCTCAGTACATCTAGTCACAAATGTGGGGTTTCCACATGGAGTAAATAATTTTTAAAATAGTTTAGATAAGAAACAAAACATACAATATTTTGCTTTGGTGATACTGCTATCAAGACTGATCAGATTTCTGATAGATGGGATATAGATGGGAAATCTAGAGGGTTTGCTCCTTCAAATGAAAAGTGCTTGTGTTTTACAGAATAAAACAACTCTTCCTTGGAATGGAAAGATATAGAGGAAAATTTTCTATTAGCACCTTAGAGTTACCAAAACAGCACTATTTTCACCAAGAGTCCTTTTCAAGGAAAACAAACACCTTGCTTAAGGGCTTTACTGCCACAGCCTTAACACCTGTTCTTGGCAGGGATGGACTTGCTGTACAGTTAGACCACAATCAGTCTATTAGAGATTACATTCAAGCTTCTTTTTCATCTCCTTTGCTTGGTAATTTTAAGGGTTTATGTTGATAAAGTACATATAAATACACATCCCCAGTATTAAGTGAGCACAGTGCTGGTTAATTTTTTGGGACATGTATGAAAGCAATAAACAGCACATAAAGCAATGCATGATTTAGATCTAAGACCAAATGTTGAAAGGTATATTTACCAATTTTTTATATATGCTATGGAAAGTCAGGCTGACCTTGGACAGGATTTTGGTTTTCATACATTTATTATAAAATTGGTCATATTACCAAAGAATTCAAAAACAATCAGTAGTAGGTAATATAAGCTAAAATAAAATATTTTTCTGGATGGATAGTATATTTTCTGTGGCTGTGTCTTTAACTCCTGCAAAAAATAATAGGTGAAATAATTGCACTGAAATAGCTGAAATCCATTCCTTACTATCACAGACATGGCACAATGAAGGTTTCCTAGACAGTAAGTACAAAAGTAATGCTGAGCTCACCCACACACTCCCAGCCCTGGAGGTAGTATGGGCTGAGCACCACAGGCTCTTTCCATTAAGGAGTTTGGGTGTGGTCAGGCTGTTTTTGAGGATTAAGGAATGTAGCAGTATGGGCACAGACCAATCCATAGCACTTGGCTGTAGTCTCAGAGAACAGTCCTGAAAGAATGAGTGTTTTCCTAGTATAGGCAAATGGTAATAACTGTCTTTCTAAAACTCTAGCGTCAGGACAAAGATGAGTAAATGATCCATCTAGTACTGGATAATTGTTATTTATGTCATAGTAGACAAAAATATTGAGATTGTATATATTTGCACATTTCTGACTAGAGCAAGCCATAGAATATTGTGATGTTTCTCCTGAATTTAGTGAGTCACCTTAACTGTGTGAAAATGTAAAAATGCATCTTCACCTTGAGTCACGTGTGCAGTTTTAGGCACCACAATATAAAGAAAAAAGATTATATTAGAGAGCATCTAAAGGAGGAAAACAAGGATCCTGAAGGGTCTGGAGAGCAAGATTTATGACAAGTGGCTGATGTCACTTGGTCTGTTCAGCCTGGAAGAGACTTAGGGGAGACCTCACTGCAGTTACAATTTCCTCACAAGTGAGAAAGGAGGGGCTGACACTGATCTCTTCAGTCTCCTGTCCAGTGACAGGACCAGTGGTAAAATGGCCTGAAGCTGAGTCAGGGGAGGTTTAGATGGAATAGTAGGAAAAGGTTCTTTACCCAGTGTATGGTTGTGTGCTGGAACAGGTTCCCCAAGGAGGTGGCCACAGCACCAAGCCTGACGGAGTTCAAGAAACCTTTGGACAATGCTTTCAAGTGCATGTTGCAGGTGGGATTGTTGGGGATGTCCAGTGCAGGGCCAGGAGCTGAACTGGATGATACTGATGGGTCGCCCAGTTTATTTTGTGATTCTATGATTCTATATACCACTGCCATCTGTGAAGCCCGTACACTGTGCTGAAAAAAATGCACTTTTTTGCTGTTATGCATTAATTACTCTGTGATTGAAAATAATGTATTGATAATATATAAAAATAGATCGTAGAAACTCACAGAATTGGTCAGCATACATGACTAGTGATAGCCAATGAACTTTTTCTAGATGAAAAACAAAACACAATTGTTCACAAAACAAGTAAGATATAGATTCAAACAAAACATTCTTGAAAATGAAAAAGAATAGCATTAAAAAGATCAGCTTTCATTAGCCAGCAACTTGCAAACAGAAAGTAGTGTTGGCTACCATTGGCTAATTATGTGTTTAGGGGAAAATTTTCTTTTTATCACTGTGTTTAAAAATATCAAAAATTAAATCTATCAAGTGATTCTCCAGACAACTAGCAACATTCTGAGGAGGGAGGGGGGGAGGGTGGGGGGAAGCACTCATCCTTACAGTAGCAAATTCTTCAATTATGTTAAAAAAAAAAAAATTGTGTCCCTGAAGTCTGGCACCAACAACTGAGGCTTGGGCTGCTTGTTTACTTAGGAGTCTTGGAAAATCTCTTCCTTAACCTTGGGAGATTTTTTCATACATGCAACTGCGAATCTCAGAGTACTGAAGTCCTATGCTGCTATCAGCATTTGTTTTCAGAAGTATTAAGTAATGGTATTGCTGTAAATATTATTTATGCATTATGTGTTATGATTTCCCTTCTTTTTCAGATGCCCCCAAACTACTTTTAAAATATAGGCAGAGAAGAGGATTTTGGGAAAATATTCCAGGGCTGAAACAACTCAGACTTTGCCAAATGCTGTACAACCAATTCCAGTGACAAATAGAGCAGATCCTGCAAACTACCTCCCACATATAATACTCTTGAATTTCTGGTGGTGCTCACTTGCAGAGGTGAAAGATGCATTTTTCATCTAACCCTTAAGAACATAACTGCATTAGTCTCTCCTGCTCTAATCCAATCAGTGACACTGTTCCTCTCATGGGTAAATGGTCATGTAGTGCCACTCTATCATTAAAAACAGGAGTTATGAAAGCTCAGAATTCCTCTTTCTTTAGTAACTTGCTTTCCTGAGTCTTGGGAAGCCTGAGAGAGAAGTGCATATTGGGGATGGAAAGTTGTTCAGAAGGAGATATTTTGTCTTAATTTCAGTCCCTAAGTGTTTGTCTTAAAGATTCATAAAAGACATAGAAAAAAAAAGCATAGAAACAATCAACTGTGATTAAAATCCCAGAACATGTGTACAAATAACTTCACAACTAGAATTGGGTGGTACATATTCTGGGCTGATTTCTCAAAGGCCACACTCACTTTTCATCTCAATTTCACACAAGGGTCTCTTTTCTTTCTTTATCTCCTGTTCATATGAAAGATGAAATCTGTCCAGATCTAGCATTTCATGCATGAAAACATATACTTCCATGTATAGATAGATGTGCGTATATAAACGTATATGTGCTTATATAAATATGTAGGAACCATAAAAATACGTGTGCTTTTTATATACTTATATGTATGAAAGATAATTATATGGGAGATGATGGGCTTTTATTGCCCAAAACAACCTGAGGATCATGAAATATTCTGATCAGCTGTACTGTACTTATGTTGCTGACTCTCACCCAAACCTGTCAAAATGTCTTCTAGAAATACTGTAAAAGAGAAAAATGGCACTGAGGAGCCATCAAGGGGGTAATCTTATATAGGAATGGAAAACCCAAGTATATTGGGGTTTTATGGGGTATATATATATATATATATATATATATATATATATATATACTTATGTATTCTGATAGGTAATGGATCTTTCAGAATAATTACTCAGAAAAATATTATAATCAAAGTTCAAATCCATTCCAAATTCTGCATATCATCTTGTTTTATAAAACAACATTAAAATCCATGCATTAATTCCATTAATTTAAATAATTTTCCGTTATTTTATATATAACAGACTGGGTAATTTTATGATATACATAAGCAATTGGTGAATTGGTATATATAAGCAATTTAATGTTACTTATAAAATAATGCAAAATTATTAAATTTACAGATTCAGTTGTCCTTCACCTGAAAATATTTAAACAATAGTTGTTCATGCCATAAGAATGACAGTGAGCCTAATTCTCTAGTTGTCCTTACGCCTTATAGTTTTAGTGTCATGTATTCAGTAAAATAATTAGACCTTTAGAATATTTGGCACTATATTATACTGACAACATATGATCAAATTATATGGAAAAAACTATATTTCACAAATCTTTATAATACTGGTTACAGAAAATTTGACCACATTCTTCCTGAAATCACTCTTCATAAACATGGGACTGCTTGTGCTTTATGGAAAAAACTGTTTGGAGGAACAGAAATTGGAAGAAACATTTATTAGTAACTGTGGTAACCAAAGTTTCCTTCATATTGTACTCTCTCTAATAGAATTTCCAGACTCCCCCAGTCAGAGAACAGAAGCAGCAACATAGGATGGAACCTACCAATTTCAGCTTTGAGAGACATGAACTATTAATGAATGGTTACATAAGATTATTTTGAGGTCACTTCCTTGGAATTAAATAGCCTTTATGACATAAAATTATTCCATGTATGCTACAATTTAATAACATCTGTCATAGATGTTCTCAAAGATGGAAAAATGTAATATATTTGTATATTTGGTTCCATTTCTTTTGAATAATATAGCCTCACAAGGAACAATTTTGTTCTCTAAGGAGGAAATGTCTCTAAACACAGAAACTTTCTTGGTCATCCATTTTCCTTAAGAACAACAAAATTATGTCTTCTGCCTTTTGCATTAGAAAGAAATAGAACATAACCAACCTCAAATTACACTCCTATTCTCAAATGCATAATTCCACTCTTAAAGCTATTCATTTTTCATAGTAAATGTGACTTATAAGTGAAGGAAAAAGTATTTTTATATGAAATTAAGATGGACATGCCTTAATTCTGATGGCTGACTTCAGTGAAAATAAACTTTCCTGTATTTATTTGTTGCCTGAACATGTTATTCAACTTACCTATAAAAAAAGCAGAATACAAAGAGAATAGAGGATCTTCAGGTTCTGCAAGGCCTTTGATTACCTACACATCCCTAAAATAATGTCTATAAAATATAGAACCAAACACGTTTTTTTTTTCAGTGCTAATGGGCTTATATGTGCAATTCAGGAGATTAGACACAACATTTCAACAAAGGCTGTTTTACATGTTTTCTGTGAGTGGAAATGTCAAGAAATATTTATTCCTCTCAGTTCACAGTAAGGAAACAAAACATAAGCAAAGCTATGAACCTTTCCATTTGTTTTTGGTGTAATAGTCATGGTCAAAGCTCTATGGTTCTTTATACAAAGTTGGTAACTCATTAACCAAGCAGGACAAAAACACAGGCAACAACTCTTTACTTTTTCTGTTATACTCTTTCTGGCACTGTCATTGCCATCAGTAATTCCACAAAAGCCATAGTCCTGATTTGGCTTTGAAAGGGTTCACATTCTATGAATGTTCTGCCTAGCACTATCCATAAAACAACTAAATAATGCAATAAAAGTAGAAACATGTCCTGAAAGCCCTAGGTATAATTGAATATTATTTTAGGGTTTTTTATTCCTCAGTTATAGGGCAATAACATTAAAAAATTGCCTTCAATTTCATTATACATTTCATCTGTTTAAATGTGTTTAAGTAAACTTGCTATTATGTTATGTAATATTTTTATGCTTCTGCAAGTAAGTGACAATAGAGGGAATAACAGCTAGTTATTAAAAAGCATAATGAGAAGAGAATTATAACAATGTAAAGGATTTCACACCACTTCTTTGCTAAGCACATACATTTGCCTAACTTCTAGGAGGTCTGAAATTGAAAGGTTGATTTGATTGCCTTTGTTATCCAAAACGGAAGCAAAATGAAAATCTATGTATCCATTAAAAAAAAGAAAGTAATTGATAATCCTATAGTTATCTGAAATCAACTGATCATTTGAAAGATAAGTGATCCACCCAACTTTGCCTGTCTTCCTTAGGGACAAGAAATAACAAATTAAGCAGTGTCTCTATAACGGTATTTTATTTTTTAGTCTTAAAAAAAAACCCTGACAAGATTCAGTCTATAATTTGGGGACATTTTCAAGAATTTACTAAAAAATAGATTTTATTATTGAAAACAGATTTTAATGAAGGTAGAAACCCAGGAGGTCAGGAACTATGGTATGTCATTGAAAACCATACCTGAAACAGTACATTTCAGGAAAGTTTGGAATTTATTTGTGTATCGTTGCTGACAAAAGTAAAATACATAAAGAACAAAATACAGTTTACATAATCAGAACATGACAATTATTAAAGTTTTTTTATTCCAGGAAGAAATTAGGTCATATTCCCTTCTACTTTCTGAGAGATTGAGTTTGATAGGCCGGGTAGTTGTGAAGAAAATTGATATAACATACAAAAATAAATGGGCTTTCTTTCTGCTGCAGTTCCTAGCATGTTAACAAATTTTATTATTTTCATCATTCATTTCTGAATAATTGTGTCATAGTTTCATTTACATGCCCCTTTGTTTTCTTCCCTGCATAATAATATAAAATTCTGGCTTAGTGTTAAAATTTTCTGACAAAAGCTTTTTCCAAGATTAATTTTATTTCTTCCATGTAAGAGGAGGAGAGGGGGGAAATCAGCAAATAATATGAAATTCTTTTCCAATAGTCCTATTTATATTGCTGTATATTTCACCATCTTCAGATAACTTTAGGGAATTTTGTCACAGGTTTTTGTGTTTTTCAGAATAACACAGAAAAATGCTAAACTTTATCAGAGAGATTTAAAATGAGTAAGATGGAACTCAATCTTTGTCTGGCCAATACTGCAAATTTAAGGGTTATTTTTCTTCTAAACAGAATATTTAAGTACACCTTAAATTACAAAGGCCTACAAAATTTTTATAATCTCACAGTGAAAGACATAAACACCCAAAGGAGCAATCTCATCTGAAGCATTCAAGATTTAAGGGACAGAACTCCTGGAAATGACAAAGGGCAATTCTCAATCCATAATGCACATGCACAGTTTACCAGGAAATTATGAATATTTTTTATAGTGATTAACTTGTGTTCTTTCAGGCTTCCACATGAAGAAGAGCTTATTCTAATGCCATCCCCTTTCAATTGAACTTGAAAAGGACATACAGGCCCTTACTTTCCCAAACATAGAAATTTATAAAAATGCTAGAAACTTTTGTATATTATAAAAATATTTTATATTTTTTTATAACTTGAAAAACAAAATATAATTGAGATTAGTGAGAGATTTAGTTTCTGATTTCTTTACTCACGTCCTCCTTTGCCAACAGCAAATGTCCAGGGAGAGAAGAGACAAATACCTCTTTTTGGACTGCTCTACCATAACAGATTTTGGTTTACAGTTCACCCCCACATACTGTTCTCTCCCTCAATCTAATTTCTTTATGTGCCTAAGGACAAAATTGATATCCCAATCTTAATTCAGGAAGAAATTTCCCTCTAAAACAGACCAAGTGATTTTTTTTTAAGGATTTTAATTCTCTCATGCAGGAAGGAATTTTAATCTAGGTCTAGAAGCTCCTTTGTAGCTTCTGCTACATTTAGGGGGATGCGTGAAGGATATGAATAGATATTTAAAATTTGATGCTTGAATTCGTAAATTCTTGAGCTGATTGAGACCGGCATCTTTCTGATTCTTACAGTGATATTGAAAAATTATTCGAGTTTCAGGTATGTAAAGTAGAATTGTGAAATACACATATATTTCTAAGCATTCCACATATAGCAGTAATCTTTCATAGTGGCTTTCTGAGAGTAAGTGACAAATAATGTCTTTGACCTCAAGTAAAAACATAAATTCTTTGGCACCATGAACAGAAAATCTGTATGCATGTGAATGTGTGATACTTAAACAATTTCATGAAGGTCCTTGAGAGAAAATTGATGTCTTTGCTCTGATCTTACACTTTTGCAAGATCTTTAAGACAAAAATACACTGTAAACAACTCACATATCAATCTTAATTTCGCTTTTGCATTTAAGAGCCTCTTTGTTCTGTGTTTTATTTTGGTGAGATAGCAGAGCTGTAATTTATTTTCAGACCCTTGGTATTTACAGACATCATGAATAGCTTTTCAGAAGGGACCAGTAGATCTGATCAGAATGTAATGATCTGTGTTTGATGCTTGAGCTTACCGCATGCAACTTTCCTATGAAAGTTTTATCTATGAAAAGAGGTTTTGGTACCACACATGGTGGTTCTGAGCTCCGAGCAGTCAGGTGGCAGGCAAAACACAGCAAACAGCTCCTTCCCCCACTGAAGCTGGAAACCAGACTGAGCTAAAACCCAGCCAAACCTCCGGGGTAGCCCC
Source organism: Pyrgilauda ruficollis (assembly GCF_017590135.1). Lineage (NCBI taxonomy): Eukaryota > Metazoa > Chordata > Aves > Passeriformes > Passeridae > Pyrgilauda > Pyrgilauda ruficollis. The sequence continues at coordinate 227,664 of NW_024515987.1, read as the reverse complement.
CTCATCCTTTTTTTCTCACATTATCACCTGCATTATCACCCACACCTAGCCAGGGCCATTTCAATGGAATGTTGTGACACCTAGCTACATCTTTGTTTTTTTAAGTATCAGTAGTTATTGCTTACTAGCAGCAAATTGAACAAAATTCTGTGAGAAAAAGAAACAAAAGGGGAAAAAAAATCTTAACTCTCAACAATGTTGTATATCACTTGATTGCATGAACCAAACACTTTAGTTTGATCTAAACACCAAATCAGTGATTTGAATGAATGAAATCCCTCACACTATGAAAACCTTGCCTTTTTCACCACACTATATTATGTTAGTAATGAAATTATACATTAGACATGTATAATTTTACATGTTAGACATGTTAGACAGGACTTTAAATGCAAGTGCTGCAACTGATCACATTTTTGTTGCAAGCAATAGCTGTAATATGCAGTAATTTCAGACTGTAATAAAATATGATGGAAATGCAACAAGGTCATCAGATACCACATGTCAAATGCTTTTAGTCATTTGGAAACTAGACTAATGAATGTATTAAAAACTTATTAATTAACAGATTCAAATTGAAAGTGTGATGATCAATCTAAAAAAAACCCAAAAAACCAAAACAGTTTTGAAGAGGTATTAAATGATAGGTAAATGTGATGGGTACACTTGATCCCAGGCTGTAGTTTGGTTGAGTCTGACTAAGGAGAAGCAGGTCTCATTTCCCATGATGACCTTATGAGCAGAAAAGCTCCTGACTCATGTACATAGTACTGAAAGTGCCTCAGAAAAATATTTAGAAAAGTTAGATCAAAATGGAACAAAGTACAGAACAAGACACCAGAGCTAAAACAAAGAAATCTGTCTTGTCTATGCTATTGATTGGCAACCAAATACTTCACTCTATAAATATTCTGATCAGGATGGCCCCAGTTTCAAATCTCCAGAACTGAAGCTGGACTGCTTGCTAAGCAGCTCCCCCCTGGAGAAGAGACACCTGTCAAGGTCTGAGAGCATGTATCTGAGACAATAAAATCCTTCCTTGCCCAGGGTGGAGAGATCCTTTATTCATGAAAAATCTTCAGTAAGTAATTGATAACATGCTAATTAACACTAACAAAATATCACTAATTCATGTAGCTGCTCAATATTAATAATTATAAACTTTGTATAGATCATTTCTTTAGACATAAACTATTTTCTGAGACTAAGAGAGAACCAGGCTGCACCTAGGATCCACAAGAAGTTTAGAAAACAAGAGGGGTCCATTCTGTACCTCATTACTCAATGAGAGGATTTTCCTTATCTTTTGCATCTCCAGTCTCTGGATCAATAGCCCTAAACTCAGTTTTTCCTCCTATATTTCTGCCATACATGAATTAATAAGGTGAGTGTTGACATCAAACTTATTGAACCATTGTAAATCACTGTTAAACTTAGTTTAATTCCATAAAAAATACTGAACTCTGCCAAATTATTATTGTATCTCAAGAAAGCATTTTACTGGTTATATGTTTTGAGTGAGACTACACTACTACACTCATCAGCATCATTAAAGAAATAATCATAAAATTAGTCGATTTAAATGTGATGTCTGTGAATAATTAGTCAACATAAGTTTCTTCTTGTCTGTATAAACTCCAGGGAGGAAGGACCATAATATGCAAAAAAACCCCATTGTTGTGGTCCACTGCATGGAACTGTGAGTAGTTCTTTTAAAAATAGATGGTCTAGGATTAAATTAAGTCAAATGAGACAACATTGTATCTGAGAACCATTTATTGGTCATGAAAAAAAAAAACAAACAGAGAAAAAAGGTGTTGCCCTACTAAAGAGGACTAGACAAGACAGAAAAGAAGAAAATGGAAAAGGATGGGAAGGGGGCGGGGGTGGGGAAGACAGAAAGAAAAAGCTGGCATTAGTTCCAGGGCGTTGGGCAGTGCCATCAACATCCACACAGTGGGAGAATGTGCATGCTACCTGCCAAGGAGCCTGAGCAGCTTTGGGAGAGCTCCACAGGCACAGCTCCCGTGTGATGGGTGGCCGGACATGAGGGAAGTGAATGGGAACTCGGGCAGGAGGTCCAGAACCTTGGACAGGGAATCGCGGAGATGGGCTGGATCAGCAAAGCAGGGTTGGCAGTGAGTGGCTCAGGCAGGGCATTGGGGAGGGACGCAGGGAATCAAGATAGGCCGCAGCTGGAATGGGCAAGAGGGTAGGACAGGACATAGGCTGCTCACAAGGCTTGGCCAGTGCGCAGCCAAGCACCCAAGAGAGAAGGTGAATGAGGAGTGAGAGAGGGCAAGCAAGGGCCAGCGAGGGCAGGAGAGCCAAAAGGCAGGAGCCAGGACAAAAAGGACAAAAAATAGATGTAGCAGTTTGACCGCTGGCCAAATGCCTCTGCACTCACGAGAATCATCTATTCATCTTCCTCTGATGTAAGTGGAGCAGAGAAGGGAAAATAACCAGTTAAACTAAAGCTCATAAGGTTGGGATAAGGATTAGGAGAAAATACCTTAGGGGTAAAACAGGCTCAAAGTGTAATAATGTGTACAGAAAATTTCAATAACAAAACTAAAAGGAGAATTATAAGAACTAAAATAAACCTCTAGAACACCTTTCCTCCCCCTAGCCTCTTTCTCCTTCTCACCAGCAAAAAGACAAAAGAGAAAAAAAGAGACAAAACCTGGAATTTTGAGTCAGTTTACCACTTCCAAAAAATAAATCCTTCTTCAGTTTGCTTAGGTATAGGAATCTCTCCTGCCATGCCACAGGAAACAGTTTCTCATATTTTTAATTTTCACAAATAGCAGCCCACCTGGAAATCTGCAATTGCGATGTCCCTCCCATGTTTTGGCAGTCTTCCCACAACTGCCTCTGTGGATCGCTGTCTTATGGGGTGCAATTTTTTAAGGATGAGCTGTCCTAGTATAAAAGCAAAAGTTTTCTTCTATCTTTGAAAGCAAAGGTTCTCTTCCTCTATTTCTTAAAGCAAAGGTTCTCTTCTTCTATTTCAGAAAGCAAAGGTTCTCTCTCTCTGTTCAAGTCAGATCACATCTCCTTTCAACATCTATATTCTCCAGTTCTCTTCTGAGCTGCAGATGAATGCTGTATCCCCCCCCATGCACTGTATGAACTACAGGAAATAGTCTGGTGTATTATAGTCTCACCTTGGCTTGCAAAAAGTTTCAGTTCTGAAACCATAGCATCTCCTCTCCTTCTTTCCTCTAGGCTTCAGTCCCTCCTTCTTCACTGACCTTGCTGTCACCCTGTTGTTTTCTTCCTGTGCCTTCACTTTTTCTTTTCTCTGACTTGGGAGATTCATAGATTTATTTGTTCTCAGATGGAATTCTGGAGTGCTGAAAAAGGTTAATCTTGCCCAGTCCTCTAGGGAGTGTCTTTCAAGCCAGACTTGACATTCTTCACAAGCTGAAATGCATGTCCTGCAATTTTCCCTGGTGACAAGACAACCCTGAGTATGTGCTTCTAAGGACTGGGGTAATTCCCTCTTGGGCTCCCAAAGGCAATGGATATGGTTTAACATTTGTGAGTTTTGAAGAGGCAAGATTTGGGGCTACCTGTAACACTTGGATTTGGTAGTTAGTGTATCCAAAGGACCACTGGAGCCCCAAGTTGTCTAAACCCATTCTCCCTTTCAAAACATTCAGTCCCCGTAAACTTAGAGGAAGCTTCCCTACTGCCATGATAACGGTGACTCTTGTTTCCTCACCTGGTAGTATTAGACTGACAGTGGCAGTGTCTACTGACTGTGATACCCCCAATGCATTTACTATAAGTAAGGACTGTTTAGATGGGACAACTCCACAAGTGGCAGACAACTCCTGCTTAGTCAGGGCTGATATCTGAGCCCCAGTGTCAACTAAACGTTTTAGTAATTGTTTCTTCAGTCTGGCAGCTGCTACTAGTAAAATGTCTCTGAGGCCTTTTCCAATAGGTCTGTGGAGAGATCATCCATCACCCTTTTTAGGATTCCCTTCCACCCACTCTGCATCCAGATTAGCCTGTTTTGTGGGCAGGCAATCCCATCTATCCTGATTGGTTTGGCAGGTAGGGGTAGGGGGAATTCTGGATGATAGCCTTGGACTGAGACGGGTATGCCCCACACCACGAGTCTCTGATCTGCTTACAGCTACTTTTAAGTGACCATATTTTTTCCCAAAATTAGTTAATTCCTGGGTGACATCTGTCCAGGTCCAGACCTTGTCTCCCTGGGTCAGGGCATTTCCTGCAAGGGAAGAGGTAGTGCCTTCCTGAGCAGCAGTGACCTTTTCTAAGGGTGCTAAAACCTGTATCCTTCCCTGCAATTGAATACTGACTGGTATTTTAGAGAGTTGGGAAGCCCATGAATTAGAGGAGTCATTCTCTTAGCATCTACTGTGAGCATCTTGGGGGATTTTTGGAAGGGGACTAGTTCACAGTTTGCCCTCTGGGTTAAAGACCACAGTACCCAGCAGTCTCCACTGCTGAGGAAAACACTGGGACCCCAGTAACCCTCTGCTTCATTCTCACTAAGCAAGATTTGTTCTCTGCTGCTTAAGGAAACACACCAAACATATTCAGTTTTGGTTTTGGGGGGCTGGGACTGAATTCACTTTTCAGTTTAACAAGATCCATAGCTGTAAAAAGCACCTCTTTAGCTGTTGGAGGGCGGG